>NW_017198928.1:0-7518 GCF_001704415.2 Capra hircus | reverse complement strand
GAGCTGGCTGCGCGAGCCTGGGAGACTCCACTGGTGCCTTTCCTTGCCTCAGCTCCAATCCTGCCTTGCCTTTGCACATAGGTGCCAGGCGTCGTTGGGGAGGGCTTAGAGGGTGGTGGGTTGCACACTGCCAAGGGCTTCAGCAGTGAGAGCTCTGGTCAGAGGGAAGCGAAGGGCAACTGCAGGGCTCCTCCAGCGGTTGCTTTCAGCGCCCAGAATCAGCCCCGCACACACGGAGGCTGATTCCTTGGGCGCCCAGAAAGTGTATGACAGACGTAGGTTCCCTAGCACTCTCCTCCCCAGCAGAGACATATAGGCGGTTTGGGGCCTGATCCTGCGTGTCTGGGTTCCCGCCCACAGCCCCAACTCAGGGGAAGCAGCCCCTGAGGCAAGACCTGCTGGAGGAGCCCTGCGCGCCCGCCTGATAGGCGAGAGCACAGCCAGCAGGGAAGCGAGCCTCCTCGGGGGAAGAGGAGGCAGCCCAGCCCCGTCAAGCGGAAAGCCCTGCTTGCAAGGAGCTAAGTGCCCCTCCAGTACGGCAGAGCTCTAGCTCTGCTCAGAGCCCGATCTGGCAGAGTCCTGGCGCGAGCTGCTCTGCCGGGCTAGCCTTGCCAGACTTGCCTTGCTTTTAGGCTGCCTCCCCAGGAAGGAGCTGGCTGGCAAGCCTGGGAGACGCCACTGGTGCCTTTCTTGCCTCAGCTCCAATCCTGCCTTGCCTTTGCACATAGGTGCCAGGCGTCGTTGGGAGGGCTTAGGGGGGTGGTGGGTTGCACACTGCCAAGGGCTTCAGCAGTGAGAGCTCTGGCAGAGGGAAGCGAAGGGCAACTGCAGGGCTCCTCCAGCGGTTGCTTGGCCGCCCAGAATCAGCCCCGCACACACGGAGGCTGATTCCTTGGGCGCCCAGAAAGTGTATGACAGACGTAGGTTCCCTAGCACTCTCCTCCCAACAGAGACATGTGCAGGTGTTGGGGCCTGATCCTGCGTGTCTGGGTTCCCGCCCACAGCCCCAACTCAGGGGAAGCAGCCCCTGAGGCAAGACCTGCTGGAGGAGCCCTGCGCCCCCGCCTGATAGGCGAGTGCACAGCCAGCAGGGAAGCGAGCCTCCTCGGGGAAGAGGAGGCAGCCAGCCCCGTCAAGCTGAAAGCCCTGCTTACACGAGCTAAGTGCGCCTCCAGTACGGCAGAGCTCTAGCTCTGCTCAGAGGCCCGATCTGGCAGAGTTCCTGGCGCCAAGCTGCTCTGCTGGGCTAGCCTTGCCAGACTTGCCTTATTTTAGGCTGCCTCCCCAGGAAGGAGCAGGCTGTGGAGCCTGGGAGACGCCACTGGCGCCTTCCTGCTCAGCTCCCCTGCCTTGCCTTTGCACATAGGTGACAAGCGTCGTTGGGAGGGCTTAGGGGTTGGTGGTTTCACACTGCCAAGGGCTTCAGCAGTGAGAGCTCTGTCAGAGGGAAGGAAGGGCAACTGCAGGGCTCCTCCAGCGGTTGCTTGGCCGCCCAGATCAGCGCCGCACAAGAGCACCAGGCTCCCAGGGCCCCTGGCTGGGGTTTTCAGCCCCGCACACACGGAGGCTGATTCCTTGGGCGCCCAGAAAGTGTATGACAGACGTAGGTTCCCTAGCACTCTCCTCCCCAGCAGAGACATGTGCAGGTGGTTGGGGCCTGATCCTGCGTGTCTGGATTCCCGCCTACAGCCCCAACTCAGGGGAAGCAGCCCCTGAGGCAAGACCTGCTGGAGGAGCCCTGCGCCCCCACCTGATAGGCGAGTGCACAGCCAGGGGAAGCGAGCCTCCTCGGGGGAAGAGGAGGCAGCCCAGCCCCATCAAGTTGAAAGCCCTGCTTGCACGAAGCCAAGTGCCCTCCAGTACGGCAGAGCTCTAGCTCTGCTCAGAGCCCCGATCTGGCAGAGTTCCGGCGCGAGGCTGCTCGCCTGGGGGCGAGCCTTGCCCAGACTTGCCTTGCTTTTAGGCTCCCTCCCGAGGAAGGAGCAGGCTGCGCGAGCCTGAGAGACGCCACTGGCGCCTTCCTGACCTCAGCACCGCTCCTGCCTTGCCTTTGCACTTAGGTGCAAGGCGTCCTTGTGGAGGGCTTGGGGCTGGTGGGTTGCACACTGCCAAGGGCTACAGCAGTGAGAGCTCTGTCAGAGGGAAGGGAAGGGCCACTGCAGGGCTCCTCCAGCGGTTGCTTGGAGGCCCAGACTCAGTGCCTCACGGAGAGCACCAGGCTCCCAGGGCCCCTGGCTGGATTCTGCAGCCCTGCACACCCCGAGGCTGACTCCGTGGGCGCCCAGCAGCTGCCTCACACACCTAGCTTCCCTAGCGCTCTCCTACCCAGCAAAGTCGTGTGCAGCTGGTTGCCGCCTGCCCTTGCATTCTGTGTTCCCCCCATAGCCGCAGCTCGGGGAAGAAGCCCCTGATCGAAGACCTGCAGGAAGCCCAGAGCGCCCCCGCCTGGTAGCCCAGTGAACAGCATGCATGGAAGCGAGCCTCCTCGGAGGAAGAAGAGGCATCCCAGCCCCGTGCGGCTAAAGCCTTGCTTGGACGGAGCTGACTGCGTCTCCACTACGGCAGAGCTCTAGCTCTGCTCAGAGGCCCGATCTGGCAGAGTTGCTGGCGCCAGGCTGCTCTGCCCCGGGCGAGCGTTGACCAGACTTGTCTCGGTGCTAGGCTTCCTGCCCAGGAAGGAGCATGCTGCGGGAGGCTGGGAGTCGCCACTGTCACCATCCTGGCCTCAGCTCCACTCCTACCTTGCCTTTGCACGTAGGCCCCTGGTGTCCTTGGGGAGGGGTTAGGGGCCGGTGGCTTGCACACTGCCAAGGGCTCCAGCAGGGACAGCTCTGTCAGAGGGAAGGGAAGGGCAAGTGCAGGGCTCCTCCAGCGGTTGCTTGTCCACCCAGGCTCAGCGCCGCACGGAGTGCACCAGGCCCCCAGGGCCCCTGCCTGGGGTCTGCAGCCCCGCACACCCGGAGTCTGACCTCGTGGGCGCCCAGCAGCTGCCTCACACTGGAAGGTTCCTTAGCGCTCTCCTCCCCAGCCGAGACGTGTGCAGCTGGTTGGGGCCTGCCCCTTCATGTCTGGGCTTCCGCCCACAGCCCCAGCTCAGGGGAAGCAGCCCCTGAGGCAAGACCTGCAGGAGGCGCAGAGCGCCCCAGCCTGGAGGCCGAGTGAACAGCATGCGGGGAAGCAAGCCTCCTCGGGCAAAGGAGAGGCAGCCCAGCTGCGTACGGCTAAAGCCCTGCTTGGCTGGAGCCGAGTGCACCTCCAGTACGGCAGAGCTCCAGTTCTGCTCAGAGGCCCGATCTGGCAGAGTTCCTGGCTCGAGGTTGCTCTGTCCTGGGAGAGGCTTGCCCAGACTTGCCTCGCTGCTAGGCTTCCTGCACAGGAAGGAGCAGGCTGCGCGAGGCTGGGAGATGCACTGGCGCCTTCCTGGCCTCAGCTCCGCTCCTGCCTTGCCTTTGCACCTAGGCCCCAGGCGTCCTTGGGGAGGTCTCAGGGGCCGGTGGCTTGCACACAGCCAAGGGCTCCAGCAATGAGAGCTCTGTCAGAGGGAAGGGAAGGGCAACTGCAGCGCTTCAGGTGTGCTTGGCCGCCCAGACTGAGTCCCCTCGGAGAGCACCAGGCATGAAGGCCCCTGGCTGGCATCTGCAGCCCCCAACCTGGAGACTCACTCTGTGGGCTCCATGCAGGTGCCTGAGTGACGTAGGTTCTCTAGCGTTCTCCTCCCAAGTGGAGATGTTGCAGGTGTTTTGGGGCTGCTGCAGCGTGTCTGGGCTCCTGCCCAAAGCCCCAGCTCAGGGGAAGCAAACCCTGAGCCAAAACCTGATGGAGTTGCGGCCCCCATCCCCCCGCCTGGAAGCTGAGTGCAGAGAATGCGGGGAACCGAGCCTCCTCGGGGGAAAATGAGGCAGCCCAGCCACGTGCGGTTGCAAGCCCTGGTGGGTGGAGCCCTGTGTGCCTCCAGTAAGGCAGAGCTCAAGCTCTGCTCAGTGGCCTGATCTGGCAGTGTTCCTGGCGCGAGGCTGCTCTGCCTGGGGCGAGCCTTGCCCAGACTTGCCTCACTGCTAGGCTTCCTGCCCAGGAAGGAGCAGGCTGCACGAGGCTGGGAGACTCCAATGGTGCCTTCCTGGACTCAGCTCTGCTCCTTCCTTCCCTTTGAACCTAGGCCCCAGATGTCCTTGTGGAAGAGTTAGGGGCCAGTGGGTTCCAATCTGCAGAGAGCTCTAGCAGTGAGAGCTCTGTCAGAGGGATGGGAAGTGAAACTGCAGGGCTCCTCCAGCTTTGTTTGGCCGCCCAGACTCACCGCTGTACTAGGAGCACCAGGCTCCCTGGGGCTGTGGATGGGGTCTGTAGCCCCCCACACCCGGAGGCTGACTCCGTAGGCGCCTGGCCAGTGTGCCTGAAAAACGTGGGTTGGGGAGTGCTCTCCTTCCATCAGAGAAGTGCACAGGTGGTTTGGGCCTGGCCCTGCATCTCTGGGCTCCCGCCCACAGCCTCAGCTCAGGGGAAGCAGCGCCTGAGCCAAACCTGATGGAAGCGGTGCAGGAGAGATGAGGCCCTTTTATGCTGAGGCATATCCTGGCAAAACGCACATTCCCTCTGGAACTTCGAAATGGTACTTCACATTTTTGCTGCAACTCAGGAACTTTCCCAGCAATCCGATCTCCACTCGAGAGAAAGAAAGAGGGTCCAGCAAACCACAAGAGGAGCCTCATTTCCACCTCTTAATTGGAGATGAGAGATCCTTTCCCTGCTTCGTCGGGAAAGGATTCCTGGCGTTCACGTCGCATATTAAGAGGAGGCGGTCTCAATGAGAAAGTCGAGAGGAACTACAGGGTTCGTGCCCCATTGCAAAAGTCCCCCAAATGTCTCAGTCCACTCGGAGGGACCTGATTTCCCTGCACTGCTTCGAATTTCACACCGAGTATCGAATCAAAAACGGTGTCACAGGTGACAGCACTGTGGGAAAACCTCGTGGGAAAGCCTCAAGGAAAAGTCACGGATCCCTTTAGTAAGGCGATGGGAATCCTGACACTGCTGATACAGCACGGGAGTAAAGCGGACGTGCATGTCCCCACTCGAGAGGAGGACTGAGTCCACTGTGGAGATTCCAGAAGAACCCCAAGATCCATGACAGCACTGGAGAGGAATCTTCAGGTTTCAGCCCCGAGTCCACACAAGGTCTGAGGCCTCGGCATGGACTGGGGAGAAATCCGAGTGGCCCCTAGCAACTCGAATGGAGACTGGCCTTACCTAAGGCCACCAGAGCGAGTCCTTGAGGTCCCCGTCGAAACTCGAGAGGCACCTGTCGCAACACTAGAAAATCCAGGAGGTTCTCCCCTCCAGGCGAAATGAGGCCCATTTCCGCTGAGGCCTTCGAGGCTAATCACACCTAACCTCATGAACTTCGAAAGGGGCCTTCACACCCTTGCTGCAACTCAAGTAGTTCCCAGACATACCCGTCTCCACTCGAGAGGAAGCACGAGGTTCCCGCCCACATCCAGAAGAGCCCCGTTTCCGCCTCATAGCTCGAGATGAGGGATCCTTTCCATGCTTCGTCGGGAAAGAATTCCCGGCGTTTCCATCGCATCTCAAGAGGAGGTACTTTCAACAGGAAAGGCGAGAGGAACTCCAGGATTCAGCCACCATTTCAAGAGTCGCCCAGATGTGTTAGTCCATTCCAGAGGAACCTGTTTTCCCTGCACTGCCTCGACTTTCATGCCGAGGATCGACTCACAACACGGTGGCACGGGACACCCCTGTGGGAAAGCCTCGAGGGAAAGCCTCGAGGGAAAGCCACAGATCCATTGATCCACCCGATCGGAAGCATGACAGTGCTGCTACAGCTCGGGAGGAAAGCGCACGTACATGCCCCCATTCGAGACTAGGACTGATTCCCATGGGGAGACTCCAGAAGTACCCCAAGATCCATGTCAGCACTGGAGAGGAATCCTCAGGATCCGGCCCCGACTCCACACAAGGACTCAGGTCCCGGCATCGAAGAGAGCGGAATCCCGTGAGGTCCCCTAGTAAGTCGCATGGGGACTGGCCTATCATGAGGCCACCAGAGCGGGTCCCTGAGGTCCCTGTCACAAGTCGAGAGCACCTGCCACAACTCGAGAAAATCCACGAGGTTCTCCCCTCCAGGCGAGATGAGGCCCATTTGCACTGAGGCGTCTCGAGGCTAATCACACCTAACCTCTGGAACTTCCAAAGGGTCCGTCACACCCTTCCTGCAACTCAAGAACTTCCCCGACATACCAGTCTCCACTCGAGAGGAAGCACGAGGGTCCCTCCCACATCCAGAGGAGCCCCGTTTCTGCCTCGTAGCTCGAGATGAGGGATCCTTTCCCTGCTTCTTCCGGAAAGAATTCCCGGCGTTCCCTTCGCATCTCAAGAGGAGGTGCTCTCCACAGGAAAGGCGAGAGGAACTTCAGGGTAGTGCCACCATTTCGAGACTCCCCCAGACGTCTCAGTCCATTCCACAGGAACCTGTTTTCCCTTCACTGCCTCGGCTTTCACGCCGAGGATCGACTCACACCACCGTGGCACGTGGGACAGCCCTGTGGGAAAGCCTCGTGGGAAAGACTCGAGGGAAAGCCACAGATCCCTTGGTCCATGCAAGGGGAAGCGTGACACTGCTGCTACAGCATGGGAAGAAAGGGCACGCTGATGCCCCCACTCGAGACGAGGCCTCACTCCCTTGTGGAGACTCCAGAAGTACCCCAAAATCCATGTCAGCACTGGAGAGGAATCCTCAGGTTCCGGCCCCGACTCCACACAAGGTCTTAGGCCCCGGCATCGACGGGAGAGGAATCACGAGAGGCCCCCTAGCAACACGCATGATGACTGGCCTTTCCTGCGGCCGCCAGAGCGGGTCCCTGAAGTCCCCGTCGTAACTCGAGAGCACCTGCTGAAACTCGGGAATATCCAGGAGCCTCTCCATTCCAGGCGACATGAGGCCCATTTCCGCTGAGGCATCTCGAGACTAACCACACCTAACCTCTGGAACTTCCAAAGGGTCCTTCACACCCTTGCTGCAACTCAAGAAGTTCCCCGACATACCCGTTCCTCTTCACATTCTGCCATAATGGTGGTGTCATCTGCATATCTAAGTTGATTGATATTTCTACCGGCAATCTTGATTCCAGCTCATGTATCTTCCATCCCAGCATTTTTCATGATGTACTCTGCATATAAGTTAAATAAACAGGGTGACAATATACAGCCTTGACATACTCCTTTTCCTTTTTTGGAACCAGTCTGTTGTTCCATGTCCTGCTCTAACTGTTGCTTCCTGACCTTCATCCAGATTTCTCAAGAGGCAGGTTAGGTGGTCTGGTATTCCCATCTCTTTCAGAATTGTGGCTAAGACAACAGTATAAGGACCTTTCCGATGTCAGGCCAAGGAATTGTGTTTCCAGTCATTGAGCCACACCTGATCACTGAGCACAATTCATGAATCTCTTCCTGGGGGGAATGATATTCTTTTTTATACAAACTTAGTTACCTGATTTATTACCTTAC
>NW_017198927.1:0-7518 GCF_001704415.2 Capra hircus | reverse complement strand
TATTTATGTAAATACTGTCCTTACCTTTCAGTCTGTAGTTGATGTGCACAGACACAGTAGTGGCTCTCTGGTTGCTATTCTGCCATCTTCCTGTTCCTTTCAGTCCCTTCATGTGTGTATGAGCTTCGATGATATATGGGGCATTTAACAGAGATTGCTATGTGCATAACTGTATTTAGTGTTTCTATTTTAGTTTTTCTAGATGTTAATTTATATGAAAAAAATATATAATAAAAGAGTTCTGTGCCTGTTGTGAATATGTAACCTAAAAGTACATGCAAAATATTTATCCCAGAGGGGAATTAAGTTAGAGTGTCTGTGTTCAAAGATTTTTGAAAGTTCTTACTTCAGGCTGAACAGTTATTAGTGAATAGTGAAAGTTGCTCAGTCATGTCTGACTCTGCAAACGCATGGACTATACAGTCCCATGGAATTCTCCAGGCTGGAATACTAGAGTGGGTAGCCTTTCCCTTCTACAGGGGATCATTCCAACCCAGGGATCAAACCCAGGTCTTCTGCATTGCAGGTGGATTCTTTACCAGCAGAGCCACCACGGAAGCCTGGACAGTTATTAGCAGTTAAACATTTAACAAATGCTGGTTTGGAAAGATAAAATAATAATTCTGCTACATCAAAACATATTTCATTCCATTCAAATTTTCTTAATACAGTTTTTAGGGAAGAAGTATTTCCCCCTTTTTAGAAAATACCAGTATGTTAATACCTAAGAAGTCTTTTTTTCTAAAAGTTACAAATTAGTTTCAAAAATTTCATATGATGTAGATTAAATGGTGACAAAAAATTGAGTTGAGGAGAAGTGAGGCAGCAGCTCCTCAAGTGGCCTTTCCTCTAGTAGGCTGCATTTCCCTTAGGCAGGGGGGGATTGTGCCCTCTTCCCTCCACACTGCCAAAGGGTGCAGCAAAGCTCGCTCTGTCAGAGGTACAAAAACAGCAATTGAACGGATTTTCAAGCTCTTGCTAGGCTGCCCACTTCAGAGCCCACTAGAGTGAAACAGCTACCCTGTGGCCCCTAGGTTGGGTATACAGGTTCACATGCAGGAGTTGTTCCCGTCAATGCAAAGAATTTTCTGGACAGACCTAGGCTCACTAAAGCTCTCCTCCAGAGCAAAAGGGGACAGAAGAGATATGTGCACGTGGCCTGCCTGTCCCTGTAAGTTTGGGGCTATTCCCTATGGCCCCAAGCTCAGGGATAACTGACCTTAAAAAGAAACTCCAAGAAGTGCTTTTCTAGGACTGGGCCAGGGAGTTCCCAGGATGTGGGAAAGACAGCCTCCACGTGGAAGAAGAGTCAACAATCTGGCGTGTGTTTGCAAGCCTCTGTTTGGAAGGAACAGGTTCGCTTATACGATGGGAGACCTCCAGATCTGCTTAGAGAATCGAAGTTCCAGAGACAGGGCCATGTATCTCCCCTTCCCTTTGAGATCATTGCAAAGACATTCCTAGCTGATAGCGGGAGTACCCATGAAGAAGCAGGCAGCGGGAGTGTGTTTGACATGATTGTGTACCTTCCTGGCCTCAACTCCTCAAAGGGCCTTTCTTCTCAAAGTAGGCCCCATGTCCCCTTGGGAGGGGGTTGTGCCCTCTTCCTCCACACTGCCAAAACATGCAGCAAAGCTCGCTCTGTCAGAGGTACAAAAACAGCAATTGGATGGATTTTTCAAGCTCTTGCTAGGCTGCACTGCTTCAGGGCCCACTCGAGTGTAACAGGTGCCCTGTGGCCCCTAGGTCGGGTATGCAGGTTCACACACTGGGTGTGTTGCCATCAAAGCCAAGAATTTCCTGACAGACCTAGGCTCCCTAGAGCTCTCCTCCAGAGTAACGGGGATGGAAGAGATGTGTGGAGGTGGCTCTGCCTTTCCATGTGTGTGTGGTGCTACTCCTATGGCCCCATACTCAGGGATAACTGCCCCTAAGAAAGGAACTGCAAAAAGTGCTATTCCTGGAGGCTGGGACAGGGAGTTCACAGCATGCAGGGAAAGCGAGCCTTCTTCAGGAAAGAAGGGCAGCCACCTGGTGTGTGTTTGCAAGCCTCTATTTGGAAGGAACAGGTTTTGCTTATACAACTCAAGACCTCCAGATCTGCTCAGGAGACCGAAGTTGCAGAGGCAGGGCCATGTATCTCCCTTCCCACTACGATACTTGCAAAGACATTCCTAAGCTGATAGCGCTACTGGCCCTGAAGAGGCAAGCAGTGGGAGTGTGTTCGACACGACTGTGTGCCCTTCCTAGCCTCAGCTCCTCAAAGGGCCTTTCCTTTCGAAGGAGGCCACATGTCCCCTTGGGGAGGGGGTTGTGTCCTCTTCCCTCCACATTGCCAAAGGGTGCAGCAAAGCTCGCTCTGTCAGAGGTACAAAAACAGCAATTGAATGGATTTTCAGGCTCTTGCTAAGCTGCACCACTTCGGGGCTCACTCGAGTGAAACAGGTGCCCTGTGGCCCCTAGGTCGGGTATGCGGGTTCACACACCGGGGTGTGTTCCCATCAAAGCCAAGAATTTTCCTAACAGACATAGGCTCATTAGAGCTCTCCTCCAGAGCAAAGCGGATGGAAGAGATAAGTGGACGTTGCCTGCCTTTCCCTGTTAGTTTGGTGCTATTCCCTATGGCCCCAAGCTCAGGGATAACTGACTTTAAGAAAGAAACTCCAAGAAGAGCTTTTCCAGCACTTGGAGAGGGTGTTCCCAGGATGCGGGGAAAGAGAGCCTCCCTCAGGGAAGAAGAGGCAACAATCCAGCATGTGTTTGCAAGCCTCTCTTTGGAAGGAACAGGTTCACTTACACAACGGGAGACCTCCAGATTTGCTCAGAGCACCGGAGGTCCAGAGGCAGGGCCGTGTATCTCCCCTTCCCTTTGTGATCCTTGCAAAGACATTCCTAGCTGATAGCGGGAGTGCCCATGAAGAAGCAAAGCAGTGGGAGTGTGTTTGACATGACTGTGTGCCTTCCTGGCCTCAACTCCACAAGGGGCCTTTCCTCTCGAAGTAGGCCCCATGTCCCCTTGGGGAGGTGTCATGCCTCTTTTCTCCTCACTGCCAAAGGGTGGAGCCAAGCTCGCTCTGTCAGAGGTACAAAAACAGCAATTGAATGGATTTTCAAGCTCTTGCTAGGCTGCACCCTTTCAGGGCCCACTTTACTGAAACAGGTGCTCTGTGCCCCTGGTTGGGTATGCAGGTTGACAAACAGGGTGAGATCCTGTCCAAGCCAAGAATTTTCCTGAAAGACCTAGGCTCACTAGAGCTCTCCTCCAGAGCAAAGGGATAGAGGAGATGGTATGGAGGAGTCTTTGCCTTTCCCTGTGAGTGTGGGGCTACCTACGGCCCCAAGCTCAGGGATAACTGCCTCTAAGAAAGGAATGGCAAGAAGCGCTATTCTTGGAGGTTGGGACAGGGAGTTCACAGCATGTGGGGAAAGAAAGGCTTCTTCGGGAAGAAGAGGCAACCACCGGCGTGTGTTTGCAAGCCTCTATTTGGAAGGAACAGGTTTGCTTATACAACTCAAGATCTCCAGATCTGCTCAGAGGACTGAAGTTCCAGAGACAGGGCCATGTATCTCCCCTTCCCTTTGAGATCCTTGCAAAGACATTCCTAGCAGATCGTGGGAGTGCCCATGAAAAGCAAGCAGCGGGAGTGTGCTTGACATCACTGGCTGCCTACCTGGGCTCAGCTCCTCAAGGGCCTTTCTCTCCTGGTAGGCCCTATGCCCCTTTGGAGAGGGGTGGTGCCCTCTTCCCTCCACACTGCCAAAGGGTGGAGGTGGAGCAAACTCGTTCTCTCCGAGGTAAAGAAAGACAATTTGGATGGATTTTTAAGCTCTTGCTATGCTGCACCCCTCCAGGACCCACTCGAGCAAAAACAGGTGCCCTGTGGCCCCTAGGTCGGTATGCAGGTTCACACACTGGGTGTGATCCGTCAAAGCCAAGAATTTTCCTGACAGACCTAGGCTCACTAGAGCTCTCCTCCAGAGGAAAGGGGACAGAAAAGACGTGTGTGTGGAGGTGGCTCTGTCTTTCCAGGCCCAATCTCAGGGATAACTGTCCCTAAGAAAGGAACTTGCTGCTGCTGCTGCTGCTGCTAAGCTGCTTCAGTCGTGTTCGACTCTGTGCGACGCCATAGACGGTAGCCCACTAGGCTCCCCATCCCTGGGATTCTCCAGGCAAGAACAGTAAGTGGGTTGCCATTGCCTTCTCCAATGCATGAAAGTGAAAATGAAAGTGCAGTCGCTCAGTCGTGTCCGACCCTCAGCGACCCCATGGACTGCAGCCTACCAGCTTCTCCGTCCATAGGATTTTCTGAAAGGACTGCAAGAAGCGCGCTTTTCCAGGAGGTTGGAAAGGGAGTTCGCAGGATGTGGGGAAAGAGAGCTCCTTTGGGGAAGAATAGGCGGCCAGTTGTTTGGTGTTGTAAACCTCTATTTGGAAGGAAACAGGTTAGCTTATACAAAGGAGACCTCCAGATCTGCTCAGAGGACAAAGTTGCAGAGGCAGGTCGGTGTATTTTCCCTTCACTTTGCGATCCTTGCAAAGACATTCCTTGCTGATAGATGATTCAGCAAGGGCCTTTGAGACTGTTGTTTTCTTTCCTAGGTTCAAAGATTCCTTCAGTTCCTAGTATAGATATCCTAGAAATTATGTGACATCCATGAAAATCTGATATGTCCCTGGTCAAATGCTGTCAGTTATAATTCTAGGTTATCATATTAAAGCATTTCAAGTCGCAGCAGTGACCAGATTACTTTGTCAATTTCTATTTAATCAGGTTTTAACCATGTCCTCTATGGTTTCACACTGATGCCTTTGCAGAAATACTGCTACTTCAAGATATATGGAATATACTTTTTTAAGCTTACCAATAATTTTTTGTTTGTTTGTTTGTCTTCTGGTAAGCTGGTACCAGATGGAAGTTAGTCTCCTCTCTAGGTTAAGAGAACAAAGTTTTCTTAGAATGCAATTTTTGATAACAGACTATGAGTTTCTTTACATTTCATTGATTTATAATTGTTTTCATCATCTGTTTCTTTACTTCGGTAAAGTAAATAAGCCTTATTTAAGATTTTGGTACATGTAGGATGGACTAAGCTTTCCCACTCTTGCAAGTTCCCTTAACCTTCAGATTCTTCTCGTGGGAACAAGATCTCACTTTCCTCCAGAGGGACAATCCAAGCTTTTTATTAGTTGATCTGCCCCTGATATCAGAGTCAATTTGAGCACGAGTTGGCCTATAATTTAGGCATGAACTATGACTACATAAAGAAAAGTTGAGTTTTTGATTCAGGATGGCCATGATATGCCTTGCACTTCAGAGAAAATGGGTTAAAAATGATTTTTTTTTTCTTCAAAACTGCACAGCCAGTTCTTTCAGCATATGCAATTGAAAACATCTAGTCATTAGGTCAGTTTTCATTCCAATCCCAATGAAAGGCAATGACAAAGAATATTCAAGCTGCTGCACAATTGCACTCATCTCACACGCTAGTAAAGTAATGCTCAAAATTCTCCAAGTTCACATGAACTGTGAACTTCCAAATGTTCAAGAGGGATTTTAAAAATGCAGAGATTCCTTTAAAAATTGCAAAATAGAACTACCTTATGACCCAGCAATCCCACTTCTGGGCATACACACCGAGGAAACCAGAATTGAAAGAGACACATGTACCCCAATGTTCATCGCAGCACTGTTTATAATAGCCAGGACATGGAAACAACCTAGATGTCCATCAGCAGATGAATGGATAAGAAAGCTGTGGTACATATACACAATGGAGTATTACTCAGCCGTTAAAAAGAATTCATTTGAATCAGTCTGATGAGATGGATGAAACTGGAGCCGATTATACAGAGTGAAGAAAGCCAGGAAGAAAAACACCAATACAGTATACTAACACATATATATGGAATTTAGGAAGATGGCAATGACTACCCTGTATGCAAGACAGGAAAAAAAAGACACAGATGTGTATAACGGACTTTTGGACTCAGAGGGAGAGGGAGAGGGTGGGATGATTTGGGAGAATGGCATGCTAGCATGTATACTATCATGTAAGAATTGAATCGCCAGTCTATGTCTGACGCAGGATACATCATGCTTGGGACAGGTGCATGGGGATGATCCAGAGAGATGTTATGGGGAGGGAGGTGGGAGGGGGGTTCATGTATGGGAATGCATATAAGAATTAAAGATTTTAAAATTTAAAAAATAAAAAACTAAACAATTAAAATAAATAAATAAATGAATAAAAAATGTCGAGAAACCAGAGATCAAATTGCCAACATCCAAGGATCATTGAAAAAGCAAGAGAGTTCCCGAAAAACCCATTTTCTGCTTTATTGACTATGCCAAAGCCTTTGACTGTGTGGATCACAATAAATTGGGAAATATTCTGAAAGAGACGGGAATACCAGACCACCTGACCTGTCTCTTGAGAAACCTGTATGCAGGTCAGGAAGCAACAGTTAGAACAAGACATGGAACAACAGACTGGTTCCAAAAAGGAAAAGGAGTATGTCAAGGCTGTATATTGTCACCATGTTTATTTAACTTATATGAAGAGTACATCATGAAAAATGCTGGGATGGAAGATACGTGAGCTGGAATCAAGATTGCTGGGAGAAATATCAATAAACTTAGATATGCAGATGACATCACAACTATGGCAGAAAGTGAAGAGGAACAGGTATGTCGGGAACTTCTTGAGTTGCAGCAAGGGTGTGAAGGACTCTTTCGAAGTTCCAGAGGTTAGGAGTGGTTTGCCTCGAGATGCCTCAGCGGAAATGGGCCTCATTGCGCCTGGAGGGGAGAATCTCCTGGATTTTTTCGAGCTGTGGCAGGTGCTCTCGAGTTACGACGGGGTCCACAGAGATCCGCTCTGGTGGACTCAGGAAAGGCCAGTCGCCAGGCGAGTTGCTAGGGGGCATCTAGGGGTCCTTCCCAGTCGATGCCGGAGCCTAAGACCTTGTGTGGAGTCGGGGCCGGAACCTGAGGATTCCTGTCCACAGCTGACATGTATCTTGGGGTAATTCTGGAGTCTCGAAAGGGGAGTCAGTCTTCGTCTTCATTGGGGGCATGCACGTGCGCTTACCTCCCAAGCTGTAGCAGAAGCGTCAAACTTCCTGTAGCGTGGTACAAGGGATCTGAGGCATTCCCTCGAGGCTTTCCCTCGAGGCTTTCACACGAAGCTTTCCCACAAGGCTGTCCCAAGAGCCTCCGCGGTGTGAGTCAATCATCGGCGTGAACGTCGAGGCAGTGCAGGGAACACAGGATCCTCTGGAATGGACTGAGACATCTGGGGGACTCTTGGAATGGTGGGACTACCCTGGAGTTCCTCTCGCCTTTCCTGTTGAAAGCGCCTCATCTGGAGATGGATGGGAACACTGGGAATTCTCTCCGACAAAGTAGGGAAAGGATCCCTAATCTCCAGCTATGAGGCGGAACCGGGGCTCCTCTGGAGATGCGATGGGAACACTGGGAATTCTCTCCCGACAAAGTAGGGAAAGGATCCCTAATC
>NW_017198926.1:0-7518 GCF_001704415.2 Capra hircus | reverse complement strand
CTCCGGGATCAGGCCCACAATCTCCCAGAGTCCCCCCAGATGTCTCAGTCCATTCCAGGGAAACCTGTTTTTCCGCCTGCACTGCCTCGACTTTCAAGCCAGAGGATCGACTCACAGACGCGAATGGGCACGTTGGACAGACTGTGGGAGAAGCCTCCTGGACTTCCTCTCGCCTTTCCTGTGGAGAGCACCACCTCTTGAGATGCAACGGGAACGCCGGAAATTCTTCCCCACCAAGCAGGGAAAGGATCCCCTCTCGAAGCTAGGAGGCGGAAACGGGGCTCCTCTGGATGTGGGCGGGACTCTCGTACTTCCTCTCGAGTGTCGACGGGTATGTGGGGGAACTTCTTGAGTTGCAGGAAGGTGTGTGAAGGACGCTTTGCAAGTTCCAGAGGTTAGGTGTGATTAGCGTCGAATGCCTCAGTGGAAATAGGCCTCATCTCGCCTGGAGGGGAGGAAACTCCTGAATTTTCTCGAGTTGCGGCAGGTGCTCTCGACTTACGACAGGGACCTCAGGGACCCGCTTCTGGTGGACTCAGGAAAGGACAGTCCCCATGCAAGTTGCTCGGGGGCCTCTCGGGATTCCTCTCCCGTCGATGCCGGGGCCTAAGACTTTGTGTGGAGTCGGTGCCGGAACCTGAGGTTTCCTAACAGTGCTGACATGGATCTTGGGGTACTTCTGAAGTCTCCCCAGGGAGTCAGTCCTCGTCTCGAGTGGGGGCATGCACGTGCGCTTTCCTCCCGAGCTGTAGCAGCAGTGTCACACTTCTTGGCGATTGGATCATGGTATCAGTGGCTTTCCCTGAAGGCTTTCCCTCGAGGCTTTTCCACGAGGCTTTCCCAAAGGGCTGTCCCACGTGCCACCGTGGTGTGAGTTGATCCTCGGCTTGAAAGTCGAGGCAGTGCCAGGGAAAACAAGTTTTCCCTGGAATGGACTGAGACATCTGAGGGATTCTGGAATGGTGGCACGACCCTGGAGTTCCTCTCGCCTTTTCTGTGGAGAGCGCCTACTCTTGAGATTCGACCGGAATGCCGGAAATTCTTTCCCGACCACGCAGGAAAGCATCCCTTCTTTCCAGCTATGAGGTGGAAACGGGGTCCTCCTCATGTGGGAGAGACTCTCGTGCTTCCTCTCGAGTGGAGACGGGCAGGTTGGGGAACTTCTTTGAGTTGCAGCAAGGGTGAGAAGGACCCTTTGGCAGTTCTAGAGGTTAGGTGTGATTAGCCCCGAGATGCCTCAATGGAAATGGGCCTCATCTCGCCTGGAGGGGAGAAACTCCTGGATATTCTAGAGTTGCTGCAGGTGCTCGTCGACTTACGATGGGACCTCAGGGACCCGCTCTGGTGGCCTCAGGAAATTCCAGTCCCCATGCGAGTTGCTCGGGCACTCTCCGGATTCCTCTCCCGTCGATGCCGGGCCTCAGACCTTACGTAGAGTCGGTGCTGTAACCTGAGGATTCCTCTCCAGTGCTGACATGGATCTTGGTGTACTGCTGGAGTCTCCCCAGGGGAGTCAGTCCTCGTCTCGGTTGAGGCATGCACGTGCGCTTTCCTCCCCAGCTGTAGCAGCAGTGTCGCGCTTCCCTTCGCGTGGATCAAGGGATCTGCGGCTTTCCCTCGAGGCTTTCCACGAGGCTTTCCCACGAGGCTTTGCCACAGGGCTGTCCCACGTGCCACAGTGGTGTGAGTCGATCCTCGGCTTGAAAGTCGAGTCAGAGCGGGGAAACAGGTTTCCCTGGAATGGACTGAGACATCTGGGGGACTGGGAGAATGGTGGCATGTCCCTTGGAGTTTCCTCTCGCCTTTCCTGTGAAGAGCGCCTCCTCTTGAGATGGGACGGGAACGCCGGGAATTCTTTCCCGACCTCCCAGGGAAAGGATCCCTCCTCTCGAGCTATGAGGCGGAAACGGGGCTCCTCTGGATGTGGGCGGAACTATCGTGCTTCCTCTTGAGTGGAGATGGTATGTCGGGGGAACTTCTTGATTTGCAGCAAGGGTGTGAAGGACCCTTTGGAAGTTCCAGAGTTTAAGTGTGCTTAGCCTTGAGATGTGTCAGCGGAAATAGGCTTCATTTTGCCTGGAGGGGAGAACATCCTTGATTTTCTCGAGTAGCGGCAGGTGCTCTCGACTTACGACGGTGACCGCAGGGACCCGCTCTGGTGGCCTCAGGAAAGGCCAGTCAAGATCCAAGACAGCACTGGAGAGGGAGAGACATCACGAGAGGCTTCCGAGCCAACTTACGCATCGGTGACTGGCCCGCTTTTTCCTCGAGGAACAGGGCCAGTCCCATGGAGTCCGGTAAGGGCGCCTCTCGTGATGTCTCTCCCTCTCCAGTGCTGTCTGGATCTTGACTGGCCTTTCCTGGAGGCCACCAGAGCGGGTCCCTGCGGTCACCGTCGTAAGTCGAGAGCACTGCCCGCTACTCGAGAAAATCAAGGATGTTCTCCCCTCCAGGCAAAATGAAGCCTATTTCCGCTGACACATCTCAAGGCTAAGCACACTTAAACTCTGGAACTTCCAAAGGGTCCTTCACACCCTTGCTGGCAAATCAAGAAGTTCCCCGACATACCCATCTCCACTCAAGAGGAAGCACGATAGTTCCGCCACATCCAGAGGAGCCCCCGTTTCCGCCTCATAGCTCGAGAGGAGGGATCCTTTCCCTGGGAGGTCGGGAAAGAATTCCCGGCGTTCCCGTCCCATCTCAAGAGGAGCGCTCTTCACAGGAAAGGCGAGAGGAACTCCAGGGACATGCCACCATTCTCCCAGTCCCCCAGATGTCTCAGTCCATTCCAGGGAAACCTGTTTTCCCCGCTCTGACTCGACTTTCAAGCCGAGGATCGACTCACACCACTGTGGCACGTGGGACAGCCCTGTGGCAAAGCCTCGTGGGAAAGCCTCGTGGGAAAGCCTCGAGGAAAGCCGCAGATCCCTTGATCCACGCGAAGGGAAGCCGACACTGCTGGCTACAGCTGGGGAGGAAAGCGCACGTGCATGCCCCTCAACCGAGACGAGGACTGACTCCCCTGGGGAGACTCCAGCAGTACACCAAGATCCATGTCAGCACTGGAGAGGAATCCTCAGGTTACAGCACCGACTCTACGTAAGGTCTGAGGCCCCCGGCATCGACGGGAGAGGGAATCCGGAGAGTGCCCGAGCAACTCGCATGGGGACTGGAATTTCCTGAGGCCACCAGAGCGGGTCCCTGAGGTCCCCATCGTAAGTCGAGAGCACCTGCAGCAACTCTAGAATATCCAGGAGTTTCTCCCCTCCAGGCGAGATGAGGCCCCATTTCCATTGAGGCATCTCGGGGCTTAATCACACCTAACCTCTAGAACTGCCAAAGGGTCCTTCTCACCCTTGCTGCAACTCAAGAAGTTCCCCAACCTGCCCGTCTCCACTCGAGAGGAAGCACGAGAGTCTCTCCCACATGAGGAGGACCCCGTTTTCCACCTCATAGCTGGAAAGAAGGGATGCTTTCCCTGCGTGGTCGGGAAAGAATTTCCCGGCATTCCCGTCGAATCTCAAGAGTAGGCGCTCTCCACAGAAAAGGCGAGAGGAACTCCAGGGTCGTGCCACCATTCCCAGAATCCCTCAGATGTCTCAGTCCATTCCAGGGAAACTTGTTTTCCCTGCACTGCCTCGACTTTCAAGCCGAGGATCAACTCACACCACGGTGGCACGTGGGACAGCCCTTTGGGAAAGCCTCGTGGAAAAGCCTCGAGGGAAAGCCTTCAGGGAAAGCCACTGATACCATGATCCAATCGCCAAGAAGTGTGACACTGCTGCTACAGCTCGGGAGGAAAGCGCACGTGCATGCCCCCACTCGAGACGAGGACTGACTCCCCTGGGGAGACTTCAGAAGTACCCAAGATCCATGTCAGCACTGTTAGGAAACCTCAGGTTCCGGCACCGACTCCACACAAAGTCTTAGGCCCAGGCATCGACGGGAGAGGAATCCGAGAGGCCCCCGAGCAACTTGCATGGGGACTGTCCTTTCCTGAGTCCACCAGAGCGGGTCCCTGAGGTCCCTGTCGTAAGTCGAGAGCACCTGCCGCAACTCGAGAAAATTCCAGGAGTTTCTCCCCTCCAGGCGAGATGAGGCCTATTTCCACTGAGGCGTCTCGAGAGTAATCACACCTAACCTCTTGAACTTCCAAAGGGTCTTTCACACCCTTGCTGCAACTCAAGAAGTTCCCCGACATTCCGTCTCCACTCGAGATGAAGCACGAGAGTCTCGCCCACATCCAGAGGAGCCCCGTTTCCGCCTCCTAGCTCGAGAGGAGGGATCCTTTCCCTGCGTGGTCGCCAAAGAATTCCCGGCGTTCCCATCTCATCTCAAGAGGAGGCGCTCTCCCAGGAAAGGCGAGAGGAACTCCAGGGTCGTGCCACCATTCCCAGAGTCCCCCAGATGTCTCAGTCCAATCCAGGGAAACCTGTTTTCCCTGCACTGCCTCGACATTCAAGCTGAGGATCGACTCACACCACGGAGGCAAGTGGGACAGCCCTGTGGAAAGGCGGGATAGCCTAGTGGGAAAGCCTCGAGGGAAAGCACAGATCCCCTTGATCCACGCGAAGGGAAGCTTGACACTGCTTCTACAGCTCGGGAGGAAAGCGCACGTGCATGCCCCCACTCGAGACGAGGACTGACTCCCCTGGGGAGACTCCAGAAGTACCCCAAGATCCATGTCAGCACTGGAGAGGAATCCTCAGGTTCCGGCACCGACACCACACATGGTCTTGTGCCCCGTCATCGATGGGAGAATATCCGGAGACACCCGAGCAACTCGCATGGGGACTGGACTTTCCTGAGGCCACCAGACCGGGTCCCTGAGGTCCCCGTCATAACTCGAAAGCACCTGCCGAAACTCGAGAGAATCCAGGAGGTTTCTCCCGTCCAGGCGAGATGATGCCCATTTCCGTTGAGGCATCTCGAGGCTAATCACACCTAACCTCTGGAACTTCCAGAGGGTCCTTCACACCCTTGCTGCACCTCAAGAAGTTCCCCGACATACTCGTCTTCACTCGAGAGAAAGCACGAGAATCCCGTCCACATCCAGAGGAGCCCCTTTTCCGCCTCATAGCTCGAAAGGAGGGATCCTTCCCTGCGTGGTCGGGACAGAATTCCCGGCGTTCCCGTCGCATCTCAAGAGGAGGCGCTCTCCACAGGAAAGGCCAGAGGAACTCCAGGTCATGCCACCACTCCCAGAGTCCCCCCAGATGTCTCAGTCCATTCCAGGGAAACCTGTTTCCCTGGACTGCCTCGACTTAAAGCCGAGGATCGACTCACACAACGGTGGCACGTGGGACAGCCCTGCAGGAAAGCCTCGTGGGAAAGCCTCGTGGGAAAGCCTCGAGGGAATGCCACAGATCCCCTGTTCCCGCGAAGGGAAGCGTGACACTGCTGCTACAGCTCGGGAGGAAAGCGCACGTGCATGCCCCCACTCGAGACGAGGACTGACTCCCCTGGGGAGATTCAGAAGTACCCTAAGATCCATGTCAGCACTGGAGAGGAATCCTCAGATTCCGGAACTGTATCCAGACAAGGTCTCAGGCCCCAGCATCGACTGGAGAGGAATCCGAGAGGCCCCGGAGCAACTCGCATGGGGACTGGCCTTTCCTGAGGCCAGCAGAGCGGGTCCCTGAGGTCCCGTCGTAAGTCAAGAGCACCTGCAGCAAATCGAGAAAATCCAGGAGGTTTCTCCCTCCAGGCGAGATGAGGCCCATTTCCGCTGAGGCGTCTCGAGGCTATTCGCACTTAACCTCTGGAAGGTCCAAAGGGTCCTTCACACCCTTGCTGCAACTCAAGAAGTTCCCCGACATACCCGTCTCCACTCGAGAGGAAGCACTAGAGTCCCGCCACATCCAGAGGAGCCCCGTTTCCCCCTGCTAGCTCGAGAGAAGTGATCCTTTCCCTGAGTGGTCGGGAAAGAATTCCCGGCGTTCCCGTCGCATGCCAAGTGGATGCGCTCTCCACAAGAAAGGCGAGAGGAACTCCAGGGTCGTGTCACCATTCCCAGAGACCCCAGATGTCTCAGTCCATTCCAGGGATACCTGTATTCCCTGCACTGCCTCGACTTTCAAGCCGAGGATCGACTCACACCACGGTGGCACGTGGGACAGCCCTGTGGGAAAGCCTCGTGGGAAAGCCTCGTGGGAAAGCCTCGAGGGAAATCCACAAATCCTTTGATCCACGCGAAGGGAAGCGTGACACTGCTGCTACAGCTCGGGAGGAACGAGCACGTGCATGCCCCCACTCGAGACGAGGACTGACTCCCCTGGGGAGACTCCAGAAGTACCCCAAGATCCATGTCAGCACTGGAGAGGAATCCTCAGGTTCCGGCACCGACGCCCACAAAGGTCTTAGGCCCCGGCATCGACGGGAGAGGAATCCCGAGTGGCCCGAGAGGCCCCCGAGCAACTCGCAAGGGGGACTGGCCTTTCCTGAGCCACCAGAGCGGGTCCCTGAGGTCCCCGTCGTACGTCGAGAGCACCTGCCGCAACTCGAGAAAATCCAGGAGGTTCTCCCTCCAGGCGAGATGAGGCCCATTTCCGCTGAGGCGTCTCGAGGCTAATCACACCTAAACTCTGGAACTTCCAAAGGGTCCTTCACACCCTTGCTGGAACTCAAGAAGTTCCGCAACATTCCCGACTCCAATCAAGAGGAAGCACGAGAGTCCCGCCCACATCCAGAGGAGCCCCGTTTCCGCCTCCTAGCTCAGGAGGAGGGATCCTTTACCTGCGTCGTCGGGAAAGAATTCCCGGCGTTCCCGTCGCATGTTAAGAGGAGGCGCTCTCCACAGGAAAGGCGAGAGGAACTCCAGGGTCGTGCCACCATTCCAGAGTCCCCCAGAGGTCTCAGTCCATTGCAGGGAAACCTGTATTCCCTGAACTGCCTCGACTTTCAAGCCGAGGATCGACTCACGCCACGGTGGCACGTGGGACAGCCCTGTGGGAAAGCCTCGTGGGAAAGCCTCGAGGGAAAGCCACAGATCCCTTGATCCACTCGAAGGGAAGCGTGACACTGCTGCTACAGCTGGAGAGTAAGGCGCATGTGCATGCCCCACTCGAGACGAGGACTGACTCCCCTGGGGAGACTCCAGAAGTACCCCAAGATCCATGTCAGCACTGGAGAGGAATCCTCAGGTTCCGGCCCTGACTCCACACAAGGTCTTAGGCCCCAGCATCAATGGGGAGAGGAAACCCGAGAGGCTCCCGAGAGGCCCCTGAGCAACTCGCATGGGGACTGGCCTTTCCTGAGGCCACCAGAGCGGGTCCCTGAGGTCCCCATCGTAAGTCGAGAGCACCTGCCGAAACTCGAGAAAATCCAGGAGGTTCTCCCCTCTAGGCGAGATGAGGCCCATTTCCGCTGAGGCGTCTCGAGGCTAATCACACCTAAACTCTGGAACTTCCAAAGGGTCCTTCACACCCTTGCTGCAACTCAAGAAGTTCCCCGACATACCCGTCTCCACTCGAGAGGAAGCACGAGAGTCCCGGCCACATCCAGAGGAGCCCCGTTTCC
>NW_017198925.1:0-7519 GCF_001704415.2 Capra hircus | reverse complement strand
GACCCCGCAGGGAAAGGATCCCTCCTCTCGAGCTAGGAGGCGGAAACAGGGCTCCTCTGGATGTGGGCGGGTCTCTCCTGCTTCTCTCGAGTGGACACGGGTATGTCGGGGAACTTGTTGAGTTTGCAACAATGGCGTGAAGGACCCTTTGTAGGTTTCAGAGGATAGGTGTGATAAGCCTCGAGACGCCTCAGCGGAATTGGGCTCATCTCGCCTGGAGGGGAGAACTTCCTGGATTTTCTCGAGTTGTGGCAGGTGCTCTCGACTTACGCGGGGACCTCAGGGACCCGCTCTGGTGGCCTCAGGAAAGGCCAGTCCCTTGCGAGGTGCTCGGGGCCTCTAGGGATTCCTCTCCCGTCTATGCCGGTGCCTAAGATCTTGTGTGGAGTCGTGAAGGAACCTGAGCATTCCTCTCAAGTGCTGACCTGGATTTTGGGGTACTTCTGGAGTCTCGCAGTGGAGTCAGTCCTCGTCTCGAGTGGAGCCATGCACCTGCGCTTTCCTCCGAGCTGTAGCAGCAGAGTCACGCTTCCCTCGCGTGATCAAGGGATCTGTGGCTTTCACTTGAGGCTTTCAACGAGGCTTTACCACAGAGCTGTCCACGTGCCACCGTGGTGTGAGTGGATCCTCGCTTGAAAGTCGAGGCAGTGCAGCGAAAACAGAGTTCCCTGGAATGGACTGAATATCTGGGGGACTCTGGAAAGGTGGCACGACCCTGGACTGCCTCTTGCCTTTCCTGTGTAGAGCGCTCCTCTTGAGATGCGACGGGAACGCCGGGAATTCTTTCCGCACGCAGGGAAAGGATCCTTTTCTCTCGAGCTAGGAGGCGGAAACGGGTCTCATCTCGACATGGGCGGGACTCTCGTGCTTCAACTCGAGTGCAGACGGGTATGTTGGGGATCTTCTTGAGTTGCAGCAAGGGTGTGAATGAGCCTTTGGTAGTTCCAGAGATTAGGTGTGATTCGCCTGGAGACGCCTCAGCAGAAATGGGCCTCATCTCGCCTGGAGGGGAGAACCTCCTGGATTTTTCTCGATTTGAGGCAGGTGGTCTCGACTTACGACAGGGACCTCAGGGACCCGCTCTGGTGGCCTCAGGAAAGGCCAGTCACCATGTGAGTTGCTCGGGGCCTCTCGGGATTCGTCACCGGTCGATGCCAGGGCCTAAGATCTTGTGTGGAGTCGGTGCCGGAACCTGAGAATTCCTCGCCAGTGCTGACATGGATCTTGGGGTACTTCTGGAGTCTCCCCAGTGGAGTCAGTCCTCGGCTCGAGTGGGGGCATGCACGTGCGCTTTCCTCCCTAGCTGTAACAACCTTTTCACGCTTCCATAGGCGTGGATCAAGGGATCTGTGGCTTTCGCTTGAGGCTTTCCCAAGAGGATTTCCCACGAGGCTTTCCCACATGGCTGTCCCACGTGCCACCGTGGTGTGAGTCGATCCTCGGCTTCAACGTCGAGACAGTGCAGGGAAAACAGGTTTCCCTGGAATGGACTGAGACATCTGTGGGACTCTGGGAATTGTGGCATGACCCTGGAGTTCCTCTCACCTTTCCTGTGGAGAGTGCCTCCTCTTGAGATGCGACGGGAATGCGGGAATTCTTTCGCGACACACAGTGAAAGGATCAATCCTCTCGAGCTAGGAGGCGGAACCGGGGCTCCTCTGGATGTGGGCAGGACTCTCGTGCTTCCTCTCGAGTGGAGACGGGTATGTCGGGGAACTTCTTGAGTTGCAGCAAGGGTGTGAAGGTCGCTTTGGAAGTTCCAGAGGTTAGGTGTGATTAGCCTCGAGACGCCTCAGCGGAAATGGGCCTCATCTCGCCTGGAGGGGAGAACCTCCTGGATCTTCTCGAGTTGCGGCACGTGCTCTCGACTTACGACGGGGACCTCAGGGACCCACTCTGGTGGCCTCAGGAAAGTCCAGTACCCATGCGAGTTGCTCGGGGCCTCTCAGGATTCCTCTCCCGTCGATGCGGGGGCCTAAGATCTTGTGTGGAGTCGGTGCCGGAACCTTAGGATTCCTCTCCAGTGCTGACATGGATCTTGGGTACTTCTGGAGTCTCCCCAGGGGAGTCAGTCCTCGTCTCCAGGTGGGCATGCACGTTGTTTGCTCCCGAGATGCAGCAGTGTCACGCTTCCCTTCGCGTGATCAAGGATCTGTGCCTTTCCCTCGAGGCTTTCCCACGAGTCTTTCCCACGAGGCTTTCCCACAGGGGTGTCCCACGTGCCAACGTGGTGTGAGTCGATCCTCGCTTGAAAAAGTGGAGGCAGTGCAAGGAAAACAGGTTTCCCTGGAATGGACTGAGTCATCTGGGGGACTCTGGTAATGGTGGCACGACCTGGAGTTCCTCTCGCTTTCCTGTGGAGAGCGCCTCCTCTTGGATGCGACGGGAACGCCTGGAATTCTTTCCGACTACACAGGGAAAAGATCCCTCCTCTCAGCTAAGAGGCAGAAACGGGGGCTCCTCTGCGATGTTGGAGGAACTCTCGTGCTTCCTCTCGAGTGGAGACGGGTATGTCAGGGAACTTCTTGAGTTGCAGCAAGGGTGTGAAGGACCCTTTGGGAGTTCCAGATATTAGGTGTGATCAGCCTCGAGACGCCTCAGTGGAAATGGGCCTCATCACGCCTGGAGGGGAGAACCTCCTGGATTTCCTCGAATTGCGGCAGGTGCTCTCGACTTACGACTGGGGACCTCAGGGACCCGCTCTGGTGGCCTCAGGAAAGGCCAGTCCCCTTGCGAGTTGCTCCGGGTCTTCTCGGGATTCCTCTCCCGTCGATGCTGGGGCCTAAGATCTTGTGTGGAGTTGGTGCCGAAACCTGAGTATTCCTCTCCAGTGCTGACATGGATCTGGGGGTACGTCTGGAGTCTCCCCAGGGAGTCAGTCCTCGTCTCGAGTGGGGGCATGCACGTGCGCTTTCCTCCCGAGGAGTAGCAGCAGTGTCACGCTTCCCTTCGCGTGAATCAAGGGATCTGTGGCTTTCCCTCTTGGCTTTCCCACCAGGCTTTCCCACAGGGCTGTCCACGTGCCACCGTGGTGTGAGTCGATCCTAGGCTTTGAAAATCGAGGCAGTGCAGGGAAAAAGGTTTCCCTGGAATGGAATGAGATATCTGGGGGACTCTGGGAATGGTGGCACGACCTGGAGTTTCTCTCGCCTTTCCTGTTTGGGAGCGCCTCCTCTTGAGATGCGACGGGAATGCGGGAATTCTTTCCCAAACACGCAGGGAAAGGATCCCTCCTCTCGAGCTAGGAGGCTGAAACGGGGCTCCTCTGGATGTGGGCGGAACTCTCGTGCTTCCTCTCGAGTCCAGACGGGTTTGTCGGGGAACTTCTTGAGTTGCAGCAAGGGTGTGAAGGACCCTTTGGAAGTTCCAGAGGTTAGGTGTGATTAGCCTCGAGAAGCCTCACCGGAAATGGGCCTCATCTGGCCTGAAGGGGAGAACCTCCTGGATTTTCTCGAGTTGCGGCAGGTGCTCTCGACTTACAACGGGGACCTCAGGGACCTGCTCTGGTGGCCTCAGGAAAGGAGAGTCCCCATGCGAGTTGCTCGGGGGCCTCTCGGATTCTACTCCCGTCGATGCCGGGGCCTCAGAACTTGTGTGGAGTCTGTGCCGGAACCTGAGGATTCCTCTCCAGTGCTGACATGGACCTTGGGTAATTCTGGAGTCTCCCGCAGGGAGTCCGTCCTCATCTCGAGTGGGGGCATGCACGTGCCGCTTTCCTCCCGAGCTGTAGCAGCAGTGTCACGCTTCCCTTCGCGTGGATCAAGCGATCTGTGGCTTTCCCTCGAGGCTTTCCCACCGAGGCTTTCCCACGAATCTTTCCCACAGGGCTCTCCCACCTGCCACCTTGCTGTGAGTCGATCCTCGGCTTGAAAGTCGAGGCAGTGCAGGGAAAACAGGTTTCCCTGCAATGTACTGAAACATCTGGGTGTTCTGGGAATGGTAGCACGACCCTGGAGTTCCTCTCGCCTTTCCTTTGGTGAGCGCCTCCTCTTGAGATGCGACCGGAACGCGGGATTCGTTCCGACCACGCAGGGGAAGTATCCTCCTCTCGATCTAGGAGGCGGAAAAGAGGCTCCTTTGGATGTGGGCGGGACTCTCGTGCTTCCTCTCGAGTGGAGACGGGAGATTCGGGGAACCTCTTGAGTTGCAGCAAGGGTGTGAAGGACCCTTTGGAAGTTCCAGAGGTTAGGTGTGATTAGACTCTAGACGTCTCAGCGGAAATGGGCCTCATCTCGCCTGGAGGGGAGAACCTCCTGGATTTTCTCGAGTTGCGGCAGGTGCTCTCGACTTACGACGGGGACCTCAGGGACCCGCTCTGGTGGCTCAGGAAAGGACATTCCCCATGCGAGTTGCTCGGGGGCCTCTCGGGATTCCTCTCCCGTCGATGCCGGGGCCTAAGACCTTTTGTGGAGACGGTGGCGGAACCTGAGGATTCCTCTCCAGTGCTGACATGGATCTTGGGGTACTTCTGGAGTCTCCCAGGTGAGTCAGTCCTCGTCACGAGTTGGGGCATGCACGTGCGCTTTCCTCCCGAGGAGTAGCAGCAGTGTCACGCTTCCGTTCGCGTGAATCAAGGGATCTGTGGCTTTCCCTTTGGCTTTCCCACCAGGCTTTCCCACAGGGCTGTCCCACGTGCCACGTGGTGTGAGTCGATCCTAGGCTTGAAAATCGAGGCAGTGCAGGGAAAACAGGTTTCCCTGGAATGGAATGAGACATCTGGGGGACTCTGGGAATGGTGGCACGACCTGGAGTTCCTCTCGCCTTTCCTGTGGAGAGCGCCTCCGCTTGAGATTCGACGGAAGCCTGGAATTCTTTCCCGACCACGCAGGGGAAGGTTCACTCTTCTCGATTTAGCAGGGGGAAACGGGGCTCTTCTGGATGTGGGTGGGACTCTCGTGCTTCCTCTCGAGTGGAGACGGGTATGTCGGGAAATTCTTGTGTTGCAGCAAGGGTGTGAAGTAACCTTTGGAAGTTCCAGAGGTTAGGTGTGATTTGCCTCGAGACGCCTCAGCGGAAATGGGCCTCATCTCGCCTGGAGGGGAAACCTCCTGGATTTTCTCGAGTGTGGGCAGGTGCTCTCGACTTACGCCGGGGACCTCAGGGACCGCTCTGGTTGCCTCAGGAAAGGCCAGTCCCATGCGAGTTGCACGGTGGCCTCTGGAGATTCCTCTCCGACGATGCCGGGGCCTAAGATCTTGTGTGGAGTCGGTGGCAGAACCTGAGGATTCCTCTTCAGTGCTGACATGGATCTTGGGTAATTCTGGAGTCTCCCCAGGGGAGTCAGTCCTCGTCACGAGTTGGGGCATGCACGTGCGCTTTCCTCCCGAGGTGTAGCAGCAGTGTCTCGCTTCCCTTCGGTGGATCAAAGGGATCTGTGGCTTTCCCTCTTGGCTTTCCCACCAGGATTTCACAGAGGGCTGTCCCACGTTCCACCGTGGTGTGAGTCGATCCTCGGTTGAAAGTCGAGGCAGTGTAGGGAAAACAGGTTTCCCTGGAATGGACTGAGACATCTGGGGGACTCTGGAATGGTGGCACGACCCTGGAATTCCTCTTGCTTTTCCTGTGGAGAGCGCCTCCTCTTGAGATGCGACGGGAATGCCGGGAATTCTATCACGTCCACGCAGGAAAGGATCCCTTCCCTCGATCTAGGAGGCGGAAACGGGGCTCCTCTGGATGTGGGCGGGACTCTCGTGCTTCCTCTCGAGTGGAGACGGGTATGTGGCGGAACTTCATGAGTTACAGCAAGGGTGTGAATGACCCTTTGGAAGTTCCATAGGTCAGGTGTAATTAGGCTCGAGATACCTCAGCGGAAATAGGACTCAGCTCGCCTGGAGGGGAGAACCTCCTGGATTTCCTCGAGTTGCGGCAGGGGCTCTCGACTTACGATAGGGACCTCAGGGACCGCTCTGGTGGCCACAGGAAAGGCCAGTCCCCAAGCGAGTTGCTCGGGGGCCTCTCAGGATTCCTCTCCTTCGATACCGGGGCCTAAGACTTGTGTGTAGTCGGTGCCGGAACCTGAGGATTCCTCTCCAGTGCTGACATGGATTTTGGGGTACATCTGGAGTCTCCCCAGGGTAGTCATTCCTCGTCCCGAGTTGGGCATGCACGTGCGCTTTCCTCCCGAGCTGTAGCAGCATTGTCACGCTTCCCTTCGCGGGATCAACGATCTGTGGCTTTTCCTCGAGGCTTTTCCTCGAGGCTTTCCCAAGGCTTTCCCACAGGGCTGTCCCACGTGCCACCATGGTGTGAGTCGATCCTCGCTTGAAAGTCAAGGCAGTGCAGGGAAAACAGGTTTCCTGGAATGGACTGAGACTCCTGGGGGACTCTGGGAATGGTGGGACCCTGGAGTTCCTCGCCTTTGCTGTGGAGAGCGCCTCCTCTTGAGATGCCACGGGAACGCCAGGAATTCTTTCCCGACCACGCAGGGAAAGTATCCCTCTCTCTACCTAGGAGGCGGAAACGGGTCTCCTCTGGATGTGGGCGGACTCTCATGCTTCCTGTCGAGTGGAAACGGGCATGTTGGGGAACTTCTTGAGTTGCAGCAAGGGTGTGAAGGACCCTTTGGAAGTTCCAGAGTTTAGGCGTGATTAGCCTCGAGACCCCTCAGCGGAAATGGGCCTCATCTCGCAGGAGAGGAGAACCTCCTGGATTTTCTCGAGTTGCGGCAGGTGCTCTCGACTTACGACGGGGACTTCAGGGACCCGCTCTGGTGGCCTCAGGAAAGGCCAGTCCCATGCGACTTGCTCGGGGCCTCTCGGATTCCTCTCCCGTCGAAGCCTGGGCCTAAGACCTTTGTGTGGAGTCGGTGCCGGAACCTGTCGATTTCTACCAGTGCTGACATGGAACTTGGGGTACTTCTGGAGTCTCCCAGGGGAGTCAGTCCTCGTCTCGAGAGGGGGCATGCACGTGCGCTTTCCTCCCGACCTGTAGCAGTATGTCACGCTTCTCTTCCCATGGGTCAAGGAATCTGTGCCTTTCCTCGAGGCTTTCCAAAGGGCTGTCCCACGTGCCACCGTTGTGTGTGTCGATGTCGATGCTCGCTTGAAAGTCGAGACAGTGCAGGGAAAACAGATTTCCTGGAATGGACTGAGACATCTTGGGGACTCTGGAATGGTGGCATGACCCTGGAGTTCCTCTCGCCTTTCCTGTGGAGAGCGCCTCCTCTGAGATGCGACAGGAACGCCGGGAATTATTTGCCGACCTCGAAATGAAATGATACCTCCTCTCGAGCTAGGAGGAGGAAACGGGGCTCTTCTGGATATGGCGGGACTCTCGTGCTTCCCTTGAGTGGATACGGGTATGTCGGGGAACGTCTTGAGTTGCAGCAAGGCTGTGAAGGACCCTTTTGGAAGTTCCAGAGGTTAGGTGTGATTAGCCTCGAGTCGCCTCAGGGGAAATGGGCCTCATCTCGCCTGGAGGGGACAACCTCCTGGATTTTCAACGACTTGCGGCAGGTGCTCTCGACTTATGACGGGGACCACAGGGACCCCCTCTGGAGGCCTCAGGAAAGGCCAGTCCC
>NW_017198924.1:0-7519 GCF_001704415.2 Capra hircus | reverse complement strand
ATGAGGGCGGGACACTCGTACTTCCTCTCGAGTGGAGACGGGTATGTCGGGGAACTTCTTGAGGTGCAGCAAGGGTGTGAAGGACCCTTTGGAAGTTCCAGAGGTTAGGTGTGATTAACATCGAGACGCCTCAGCGGAAATGGGCCTCATCTCGCCTGGCGCGGAGAACCTCCTGGATTTTCTAGAGTTGCGGCAGGTGCTGTCGACTTACGACGGGGACCTCAGGACCTGCTCTGGTGGCCTTAGGAAAGGACAGTCCCCAAGCGAGTTGCATGGGGGCCTCTCGGATTCCTCTCCCGTCGATGCCGGGGCCTAAGTCTTGTGTGGAGTCCGTGCCGGAACCTGAGGATTCCTCTGCAGTGCTGACATGGATGTTGGGTACTTCTGGAGTCTCCCAGGGGAGTCAGTCCTCGTCTCGAGTGGGGTCATGCACGTGCGCTTTCCTCCGGAGCTGTAGCAGCAGTGTCACACTTCCCTATGCGTGGATCAAAGCATCTGTGGCTTTCCCTCGAGCTTTTCCCATGAGGCTTTCCCACGAGGCTTTCCCACGAGGCTTCCCACAGGCTGTCCCGACATGCCAACCTGGTGTGAGTCGATCCTCGGTTGAATGTCGAAGCACTGCAGGGAAAACAGGTTTCCCTGGAATGGACTGAGACATCTGGGGACCTCTGGGAAATGGTGGCACGACCCTGGAGTTCCTCTCGCCTTTCCTGTGGAGAGCGCCTCCTCTTGAGATGCGACGGGAACGCCGGGATTTCTTTCCCGACAACGCAGGAAAGGATCCCTCCTCTCGAGCTAGTAGGCAGAAACTGGGCTCCTCTGGATGTGGGCGGGACTCTCGTGCTTCCTCTCGAATGGAGACGGTATGTCGGGGAACATCTTGAGTTGCAGCAGGGTGTGAAGGCACCGTTTGGAAGTTCCAGAGATTAGGTGTGATTAGCCTCGAGACGCCTCAGCGAGAAATGGGCCTCATCTCGCCTGGAGGGGAGAACCTCCTGGATTTTCTCGAGTTGCGGCAGGTGCTCTCGACTTACGATGGAGACCTCAGGGACCCGCTCTGGTGGACACAGGAAAGGCCAGTCCCCATGGCGAGTTGCTCCGGGGCCTCTCGGGATTCCTCTCCCGTCGATGCCGGGGCCTAAGACCTTGAGTGGAGTTGGTGCACCAACCTGAGGATTCCTCTCCAGTGCTGACATGGATCTTGGGCTACTTCTGGAGTCTCCCCAGGGGAGTCTTTCGTCGTCTACGAGTGGGGCATGCACGTGTGCTTTCCTCCCGAGCTGTAGCAGCAGTGTCACGCTTCCCTTCGCGTTGATCAAAGCAACTGTGGCTTTCCCTTGAGGCTTTCCCACGAGGCTTTCCCACAGGGCTGTCCCCACGTGCCACCGTGGTGTGGGTCGATCCTCGGCTTGAAAGGCGAGGCAGTGCAGGGAAAACAGGTTTCCCTGGAATGGCCTGAGACATCTGGGGGACTCTGGGAATGGTGGCACGACCCCTGGTGTTCCTCTCGCCTTTCCTGTGGAGATCGCCTCCTCTTTAGATGCGCCAGGAACACTGGGAACTGTTTCCCGATCACTGAGGGAAAGGATACCTCCTCTCTAGCAAGGAGGCGGAAACGGGGCTCCTCTGAATGTGGGCTGGGACTCTCGTGCTTCCTCTCGAGTGGAGACGGTATGATGGGGATCTTCTTGAGTTGCAGCAAGGGGTGTGAAGGACCCTTTGGAAGTTCCAGAGGTTAGGTGTGATTAGCCTTGAGACCCTCAGCGGAAATGGTCCTCATCTCGCCTGGAAGGGAGAACCTCCTGGATTTCCTCAAGTTGCTGCAGGTGCTCTCGACCTACGACGGGGACCTCAGGGACCCCGCTCTGGTGGCCTCAGGAAAGGCCAGTCCCCATTCGAGTTGCTCGGGGAGACTCACGGGATTCCTCTCCCGTCGATGCTGGGGCCTAAAGACCTTTGTGGAGTCGGTGCCGTAAAGTGAGGGTTCCTCTCCAGTGCTGACATGAATCTTGGGGCTACTTCTGGAGTCTCCCCAGGGGAGTCAGTCCTCGTCTCGAGTGGGGGCATGCACGTGTGCTTTCCTCCCGAGCTGAAGCAGCAGTGTCACGCTTCCCTTCGCGTGGATCAAAGCATCTGTGGCTTTCCCTCGAGGCTTTCCCAGGAGGCTTTCCCACGAGGCTTTCCACGAGGCTTTCCGACAGGGCTGACCCACGTGTCACCGTTGTGTAAGTCGATCCTCGGCTTGAAAGTCGAGGCAGTGGCAGGGAAAACAGTTTACCCTGGAATGGACTGAGACATCTGGGGGACTCTGGGAATGGTGGCACGACCCTGGAGTTCCTCTCGCCTTTCCTGTGGAGAGCGCCTCCTCTTGAGATGCGAGGGAAATGCCGGGAATTCTTTCCCGACCACGAGTGAAAGGATCCCTTCTCTCGAGCCATGAGGCGGAAACTAGGCTCCTCTGGATGTGGCGGGACTTTCGTGCTTCCTCTCGAGTGGAGACTGGTATGTCGGGGAACTTCTTGAATTGCAGCAAGGGTGTGAAGGACCCTTTGGAAGTTCCATAGGTTAGGTGTGATTAGCCTCGAGACGCCTTAGCGGAAATTGGCCTCATCTCGCCTGGAAGGGAGAACCTCCTGGATTTTCTCGAGATGCGGCAGGTGCTCTCGACTTACGACGGGGACCTCAGGGACCCGCTCTGGTGGCCTCGGGAAAGGCCAGTCCCCATGCGAGTTGCTAGGGGGCCTCTCAGGATTCCTCTCCCGTTGATGCTGGGGCCTAAGACCTTGCGTGAAGTCGGTGCCGGAAACTGACGATTCCTCTCCAGTGCTGACATGGATCTTGGGGTAATTCTGGAAGTCTTCCCAGGGGAGTCAGTCCTCGTCTCGAGTGGGGGCATGCACGTGCGCTTTCCTCCCGAGCTGTAGCAGCAGTGTCACGCTTCCCTTCGCGTGGATCAAGGGATCTGTGGCTTTCCCTCGAGGCTTTCCCACGAGGCTTTCCCACAGGGCTGTCCCACGTGCCACCGTGTTGTAAGTCGATCCTCGGCTTGAAAGTCGAGGCAGTGCAGGGAAAACAGGTTTCCCTGGAATGGACTGAGACATCTGGGGGACTCTGGGAATGTGGCATGACCCTGGAGTTCCTCTCGCCTTTCCTGTGGAGAGCGCCTCCTCTTGAGATGCGACGGGAACACCGGGAATTCTTTCCCGACCACGCAGGGAACGGATCCCTCCTCTCAAGCTAGGAGGCGGAAACGGTGCTCCTGTGGATGTGGGCGGGACTCTCGTGCTTCCTCTCGAGTGGAGACGGGTATGTCGGGGAACTTCTTGAGTTGCAGCTAGGGTGTGAAGGACCCTTTGGAAGTTCCAGAGATTAGGTGTGAATAGCCTCGACACGCCTCAGCGGAAATGGGCCTCATCTCGCCTGGAGGAGAGAACCTCCTGGATTTTCTCGAGTTGCGGCAGGTGCTCTCGCCTTACCACGGGAACCCCTGGGACCCGCTCTGGTGGCCTCAGGAAAGACCAGTCTCCATGCGAGTTTCTCGGGGGCCTCTCGGGGTTCCTCTCCCGTCGATGCTGGGGCCTAAGACCTTCTGTGGAGTCAGTGCTGTAACCTGAGGATTCCTCTCCAGTTCTGACATGGATCTTGGGGTACTTCTGGAGTCTCCCCAGGGGAGTCAGTCCTCGTCTCGAGTGGGGGCCATGCATGTGCGCTTTCCTCCCGAGCTGTAGCAGCAGTGTCGCGCTTCCCTTCGCCTGGATCAAGGGATCAGGGGCTTTCCAAGGAGGCTTTCCCGCGAGGCTTTCCCACGAGGCTTTCCCACAGGGCTGTCCCACGTGCCACCGTGGTGTGAGTCGATCCTCGGATTGAAAGTCGAGACACTGCAGGGAAGACAGTTTTCCCTGGAATGGACCGAGTCATCTGGGGTACTCTGGGAATGTGGCACGACCCTGGATTTCCTCTCGCCTTTCCGGTGGAGAGCGCCTCCTCTTGAGATGCGAAGGGAACGCCGGGAATTCTTTCCCGACCACGCAGGGAGAGGATCCCTCCTCTCAAGCTAGGAGGCGGAAACGGGGCTCCTCTGGATGTGGGCGAGACTCTCATGCTTCCTCTCGAGTGGAGACGGGTATGTCGGGGAACTTCTTGAGTTGCAGATATGGTGTGAAGGACCCTTTGTAAGTTTCAGATATTAGATGTGATTAGCCTCGAGACGCCTCTGCGGAAAAGGGCCTCATCTTGCCTGGAGGGGAGAACCTCCTGGATTTTCTCGAGTTGCCGCAGGTGCTCGCGACTTGTGACGGGGACCTCAGGGACCCGCTCTGGTGGCCTCAGGAAAGGCAAGTCCTCATGCGAGTTGCTCGGGGTCCTCTCAGGATTCCTCTCCCTTCGATGCCGGGGCCTAAGATCTTGTGTGGAGTCGGTGCCGGAACCTGAGCATTCCTCTCCAGTGCTGACATGGATCTTGGGGTACTTCTGGAGTCTCCCCAGGGGAGTCAGTCCTCGTCTCTAGTTGGGGCATGCACGTGCGCTTTCCTCCCTAGTTGCAGCAGCAGTGTCACGCTTCCCTTCGCGTGGTTCAAGGGATCTATGGCTTTCCAAGGAGGCTTTCCCACGAGGTTTTCCCACGAGGCTTTCCCACAGGGCTGTCCCACGTGCCACCGTGGTGTGACTCGATCCTCGGCTTGAAAGTCGAGGCAGTGCAGCGAAACCAGTTTTCCCTGGAATGGACTGAGACATCTGGGGGAATCTGGGAATGGTGACACGACCCTGGAGTTCCTCTCGCCTCTCCTGTGGAGAGCGCCTCCTCTTGAGGTGCGACGGGAATTCCGGGAATTCCTTCCCGAACACGCAGGGAAAGGATCCCTCCTCTCGATCTAGGAGGCGGAAACGGGGCTCCTGTGGATGTGGGCGGGACTCTCGTGCTTCCTCTCGAGTGGAGACGTTTATTTCGGGGAACTTCTTGAGTTGCACCGAGGTTGTGAAGGACCTTTGACAGTTCCAGAGGTTACGTGTGATTAGCCTTGAGACCCCTCAGTGGAAATGGGCCTCATCTCGCCTGGCGGGGGAGAACCTCCTGGATTTTCTCGAGTTGCGGCAGGTGCTCTCGACTTATGACCCGGCCTCAGGGACCCGCTCTGGTAGCATCAGGATAGGCCAGACCCCATGAGAGTTGCTGGGGGGCCACTCGGGATTCCTCTGCCGTCGATGCCGGTGCCTAAGACCTTGTGTGGAGTCGGTCGCCGAACCTGAGGATTCTACTCCAATGCAGTCATGGATCTTGTGGTACTTCTGGAGTACTCCCCAGGGGAGTCAGTCCTCGGCTAGAGTGGAGGCATGCACGTGCGCTTTCCTCCCGAGCTGAAGAAGCAGTGTCGCACTTCCCTTCTCGTGGATCAAGGGATCAGGGGCTTTCCCTCGAGGCTTTCCCACGAGGCTTTCCAACGAGGCTTTCCCACAGGGCTGTCCCACGTGCCACCGTGGTGTGAGTCGAACCTCGTCTTGAAAGTCGAGGCAGTGCAGGGAAAACAGGTTTCCCTGGAATGGACTGAGATATCTGGTTGTCTCTGGGAATGATGGCACGACCCTGGAGTTCCTCTCGCCTTTCCTGTGGAGAGCGCCTCCTCTTGAGATGCGACGGGAACGCCGGGAATTCTTTCCCGACCACGCAGGGAAAGGATCCCTCCTCTCGATCTAGGAGGCGGAAACGGGGCTCCTCTGGATGTGGCCGGGACTCTCGTGCTTCCTCTCAAGTGGAGACGGGTATGTCGAGGAAATTGTTAAGTTGGCAGCAAGGGTGTGAAGGACCCTTTGGAAGTTCCAGAGGTTAGGTGTGATTAGCCTCGAGACGCCTCAGCGGAAATGGGCCTCATCTCGCCTGGAGGGGAGAACCTCCTGGATTTTCTCGAGTTGCAGCAGGTGCTCTCGACTTACGACGGGGACCTCAGGGACCCGCTCTGGTGGCCTCAGGAAAGGTCAAACCCCATGTGAGTTGCTCGGGTTCTCTCGGGATTCCTCTCCCGTCTATGCCTGGGCATAAGATCTTGTGTGGAGTCGGTGCTGGAACCTGAGCATTCCTCTCCAGTGCTGACATGGATTTTCGGGTACCTCTGGAGTCTCCCCAGTGGAGTCAGTCCTCGTCTCGAGCGGGGGCATGCACGTGCGCTTTCTACCCGAGCTGTAGCAGCAGTGTCACGCTTCCCTTCGCGTGGATCAAGCGATCAGGGGCTTTCCCTCGAGGCTTTCCAGGAGTCTTTCCCACTAGTCTTTCCCACAGGGCTGTGCCACGTGCCACTGTGGTGTGAGTCGATCCTCGGCTTGAAAGTCGAGGCAGTGGAGGGAAAACAGGTTTCCCTGGAATGGACTGAGACATCTGGGGGGACTCTGGGAATGTGGCACGACCCTGAAGTTCCTCTCGCCTTTCCTGTGGAGAGCGCCTCCTCTTGAGATGCGACGGGAATGCGGGAATTATTTCCCGACCACGCAGGGAAAGGATCCCTCCTCTCGAGCTAGGAGGCGGAAACGGGCTCCTCTGATGTGGGCGGGACTCTCGTGCTTCCTCTCGAGTGGAGACGGGTATGTCGGGGAACTTCTTGAGTTGCAGCAAGGTTGTGGAGGACCCTTTGTAAGTTCCAGAGGTTAGGTGTGATTAGCCTCGAGACGCCTCAGCGGAAATGGGCCTCATCTAGCCTGGAGCGGGAACCTCCTGGATTTTCTCGAGAGTTGCGGCAGTTGCTCACGACTTACGACCGGGACCTCAGGGACCGATCTGTTGGCCTCAGGAAAGGCCAGTCCCCATGCGAGTAGCTCGCGGGCCTCTCAGGATTCCTCTCCCGTCGGTGCAGGGGCCTAAGATCTTGTGTGAAGTGGGTGCCGGAACCTGAGGATTCCTCTCCAGTGCTGACATGGATCTTGGGTACTTCTGGAGTCTCCCAGTGGAGTCAGTCCTCGTCTCGAGTGGGGGCATGCACGTGAGCATTCCTCCCGAGCTGTAGCACCAGTGTAACGCTTCCCTTCGCTTGGATCAAGGGATCTGTGGCTTTCCCTCGAGGCTTTACCACAGGCTGTCCCACGTGCCACCGTGGTGTGAGTCCTTCAGCATGAAAGTCGAGGCTGTGCAGGGAAAACAGGTTTCCCTGGAAGGACTGAGACATCTGTGGGACTCTGGGAATGGTGGCACGACCCTGGAGTTCCTCTCGCCTTTCCTGTGGAGAGCGCCTCCTCTTGAGATGCGACGGGAACGCCGGAATTCTTGCCGAACACGCAGGGAAAGGATCCCTCCTCTCGAGCTAGGAGGCGGAAAGGGCTCCTCTGGATGTGGGACTCTCGTGCTTCCTCTCGAGTGGAGATGGGCATCTTGGGAACTTGTTGAGTTGCAGCAAGGTTTGTGAAAGACCCTTTGGAAGTTCCAGAGGTTTGTGTGATTAGTCTAGAGAGACCTCAGCGGAAATGGGCCTCATCTCGCCTGCAGGGGAGAACCTCCTGGATTTCTCGAGTTGCGGCAGGTGCTCTCGACTTACGAGCG
>NW_017198923.1:0-7519 GCF_001704415.2 Capra hircus | reverse complement strand
AAAACCGGCAGATTTTTGTTGGGGTACATGCTTAAAAATTTCCAGAGGGGTCCCTGAAGTCTGAGCACGCCTTGCGTATGTCAGCTTCCTTCCTCATAACCTTGTCACGGGCGGGCTTCCTCACACTGGCTCCCGCAGTCTTAGGCCCCGGCATCGATGGGAGAGGAATCCGAGAGGCCCCCGAGCAACTCGCATGGGACTGGCCTTTCCTGAGGCCACCAGAGCGGGTCCCTGAGGTCCCAGTCGTAAGTCGAGAGCACCTGCCGCAACTCAGAAAATCGCAGGAGGTTTTCGCATTTTTCCTGAGGCCACCAGAGCGGGTCCCTGAGGTCCCAGTCGTAAGTCGAGAGCACCTGCCGCAACTCGAGAAAATCCAGGAGGTTCTCCCCTCCAAGGCGAGATGAGGCCCATTTCCGCTGAGGCATCTCGAGGCTAATCAACACCTAACCTTTGGAACTTCCTATGGGTCCTTCACACCCTTGCTGCAACTCAAGAAGTTCCCCCACATACCCGTCTCCACTCGAGAGGAAGCGCGAGAGTCCCGCGCAATCCAGAGGAGCCCCGTTTTCGCCTCTTGCTCGATAGGAGGGATCCTTTACCTGCGTGGTCGGGAAAGAATTACCGGCGTTCCCTTCGCATCTCAAGAGGAGGCACTCTCCACAGGAAAGGCGAGAGGAACTCCAGGGTCATGCCACCATTCCCAGAGTCCCCCAAATATCTCAGTCCATTCCAGGGAAACCTGTTTTCCGTGCACTGCCTCGACTTTCAAGCCGAGGATCGATTCACACCACGGTGGCACGTTGGACAGCCCTGTGGGAAAGCCTCGTGGGAAAGCCTCGTGTGAAAGCCTCATGGGAAAGCCTCGAGGGAAAGCCACAGAAACCTTGATCCACGCGAAGGGAAGTGCGACACTGCTGCTACAGCTGGGGAGGAAGCGCACGTGCATGGCCCCACTCGAGACGAGAACTGACTCCCCTGGGGAGACTCCAGAAGTACCCCAAGATCAATGTCAGCACTGGAGAAGAATCCTCAGGTTCCGGAACCGACACCACACAAGGTATTAGGCCCCGGCATCGATGGACAGGAATCCCGAAAGGCCCATCAACTCGCATGGGGACTGGACTTTCCGAAGGCCACCAGAGCGTGTCCCTGAGGTCCAGGCGTAAGTCGAGAGCACCTGCCGCAACTCGAGAAAGCACAGGAGGTTCTCCGATCCAGGCGACATGAGGCCCATTTCCGCTGAGGCTTCTCGAGGCTAATCACACCTAACCTCTGGAACTTCCAAAGGGTCCTTCACACCCTTGCTGCAACTCAAGAAGTTCCGCAACTTACCCGTCTCCACTCGAGAGGAAGCACGAGAGTCCCGCCCACATCCAGAGGAGCCCCGTTTCCGCCTCCTAGCCTGAGAGGAGGGATCCTTTCACTGCGTGGTCGGGAAAGAATTCCCGGCGTTCCCGTCGCATCTCAAGAGGAGGTGCTCTCCACAGGAAAGTCGAGAGGAACTCCAGGGTCGTGCCACCAATCCCAGAGTCCCCAGATGTCTCAGTCCATTCCAGGGAAACCTGTTTTCCCTGCACTGCCTCGACTTTCAAGCCGAGGATCGACTCACACCACGGTGGCACGTGGGACAGCCCTGTGGGAAAGCCTCGTGGGAAAGCCACAGAAACCTTGATCCACTCGAAGGGAAGCGAGACACTTCTGCTAAAGCTCGGGAGGAAAGCGCACGTGCATGCCCCACTCCAGACGAGGACTGACTTCCCTGCGGAGACTCCAGAAGTACCCAAGATCCATGTCAGCACTGGTGAGGAATGCTCAGATTCCGGCACCGACTCCACACAAGATATTAGGCACCGGCATCGTCGGGAGAGGAATCCCAAGAGGCCCCCGAGCAACTCGCATGGGGACTGGCCTTTCCTGAGGCCACCAGAGCAGGTCCCTGAGGTCCCCGTCGTAAGTGGAGAGCACCTGCCGCAACTCAAGAAAATCCTGGAGGTTCTGCCCTCCAGGTGAGGAGGCCCATTTCAGCCTAGGCGTCTCGAGGCTAATCAGACCTAACCTCTGGAACTTCCAAAGGGTCATTCACATCCTTGCTGCAACTCAAGAAGTTCCCAACTTACCCGTCTCCACTCGAAAGGGCACGAGAGTCCCGCCCACATCCAGAGGAGACCCGTTTCCGCCTCCTAGCTCGAGGCAGGGATCCTTTCCCTGCGTGGACGGGAAAGAATTCCTGGCGTTCCCGTCGCATCTCAAGAGGAGGCGATCTGTACAAGAAAGGCGAGAGGAACTCCAGGGTCGTGCCACCATTCCAGAGTCCCCAGATGTCTCAGTCCATTCCAGGGAAACCTGTTTTCCCCGCACTGCCTCGACTTTCAAGCCGAGGATCGACTCACACCACGGTGGAACGTGGGACAGCCCTGTGGGAAAGCCTGGTGGGAAAGCCAAGAGGGAAAGCCACAGATCCCTTGATTCACGCGAAGGGAAGCGTGACACCGCTGCTACACATCGGGAGGAAAGCGCACGTGCATGCCCCAACTCGTGACGAGGACTGACTCCCCTGGGGAGACTCCAGAAGTACACCAAGATCCATGTCAGCACTGAAGAGGAATCCTCAGGTTCCGGCACCGACTCCACACAAGGTCTTAGGCCCGGCATCGACGGGAGAGGAATCCTGAGAGAGCCCCCAGCAACTCGCATGGGGACTGGCCTTTCCTGAGGCCATCAAAGCGTGTCCCTGGTATCCCAGTCGTAAGTCGAGAGCACCTGCCGCAACTCGAGAAAATCCAGAAGGTTCTCCCCTCCAGGCGAGATGAGGCCCGTTTCAGCTGAGGCGTTTCGAGGCAAATCACACCTAACCTCTGGAACTTCCAAAGGGTCCTTCACACCCTTTCCTGTAACTCAAGAAGTTCCCCGACATACCCGTCTCCAGAAGAGAGGAAGCACGAGAGTCCCGGCCACATCCAGAGGAGCCCCGTTTCGGCCTCCTAGCTCGAGAGGAGGGATCCTTTCCCTGCGTGGTCGGGAAAGAATTCTCGGCGTTCCCATCACATCTCAAGAGGGGTCGCTCTCCCCAGGAAAGGCGGAGAGGAACTCCAGGGTTGTGCCACCATTTCCAGAGTCCCCCAGAGGTCTCAGTCCATTCCAGGGAAACCTGTTTTCCCTGCACTGCCTCGACTTTCAAGCCGAGGATCGACTCACACCACGGTGGCACGTGGGACAGCCCTGTGGGGAAAGCCTCGTGGGGAAAGACACAGAAACCTTGATCCACTCGAAGGGAAGCGAGACACTTCTGCTAAAGCTCGGGGAGGAAAGCGGCACGTGCATGCCCCCACTCCAGACGAGGACTGACTTCCCTGCGGAGACTCCAGAAGTACCCCAAGATCCATGTCAGCACTGGTGAGGAATGCTCAGATTCCGGCACCGACTCCACACAAGATATTAAGGCACCGGCATCGTCGGGGAGAGGAATCCCAAGAGGCCCCGAGCAACTCGCATGGGGACTGGCCTTTCCTGAGGCCACCAGAGCAGGTCCCTGAGGTCCCCTCGTAAGTGGAGAGCACCTGCCGCAACTCAAGAAAATCCTGGAGGTTCTGCCCTCCAGGTGAGGAGGCCCATTTCAGCTAGGCGTCTCGAGGCTAATCAGACCTAACCTCTGGAACTTCCAAAGGGTCATTCACATCCTTGCTGCAACTCAAGAAGTTCCCCAACTTACCCGTCTCCACTCGAAAGGAAGCACGAGAGTCCCGCCCACATCCAGAGGAGACCCGTTTCCGCCTCCCTAGCTCGAGGGCAGGGATCCTTTCCCTGCGTGGACGGGAAAGAATTCCTGGCGTTCCCGTCGCATCTCAAGAGGAGGCGATCTGTACAAGAAAGGCGAGAGGAACTCCAGGGTCGTGCCACCATTCCCAGAGTCCCCCAGATGTCTCAGTCCATTCCAGGGAAACCTGTTTTCCCCGCACTGCCTCGACTTTCAAGGCGAGGATCGACTCACACCACGGTGGAACGTGGGACAGCCCTGTGGGAAAGCCTGGTGGGAAAGCCAAGAGGGAAGGCCACAGATCCCTTGATTCACGCGAAGGGAAGCGTGACACGCTGCTACACATCGGGAGGAAAGCGCACGTGCATGCCCCAACTCGTGACGAGGACTGACTCCCCTGGGAGACTCCAGAAGTACACCAAGATCCATGTCAGCACTGAAGAGGAAACCTCAGTTCCGGCACCGACTCCACACAAGGTCTTAGGCCCCCGGCATCGACGGGAGAGGAATCCTGAGAGGCCCCCAGCAACTCGCATGGGGACTGGCCTTTCCTGAGGCCATCAAAGCGTGTCCCTGGTATCCCAGTCGTAAGTCGAGAGCACCTGCCGCAACTCGAGAAAATCCAGAAGGTTCTCCCCTCCAGGCGAGATGAGGCCCGTTTCAGCTGAGGCGTTTCGAGGCAAATCACACCTAACCTCTGGAACTTCCAAAGGGTCCTTCACACCCTTTCTGTAACTCAAGAAGTTCCCCGACATACCCGTCTCCAGAAGAGAGGAAGCACGAGAGTCCCGCCCACATCCAGAGGAGCCCCGTTTCGGCCTCCTAGCTCGAGAGGAGGGATCCTTTCCCTGCGTGGTCTGGGAAAGAATTCCGGCGTTCCCATCACATCTCAAGAGGGGTCGCTCTCCCCAGGAAAGGCGAGAGGAACTCCAGGGTTGTGCCACCATTTCCAGAGTCCCCCAGAGTCTCAGTCCATTCCAGGGAAACCTGTTTTCCCTGCACTGCCTCGACTTTCCAAGCCGAGGATCGACTCACACCACGGTGGCACGTGGGACAGCCCTGTGGGAAAGCCTCGTGGGAAAGACACAGAAACCTTGATCCACTCGAAGGGAAGCGAGACACTTCTTGCTAAAGCTCGGGAGGAAAAGCGCACGTGCATGCCCCCACTCCAGACGAGGACTGACTTCCCTGCGGAGACTCCAGAAGTACCCCAAGATCCATGTCAGCACTGGTGAGGAATGCTCAGATTCCGGCACCGACTCCACACAAGATATTAGGCACCGGCATCGTCGGGAGAGGAATCCCAAGAGGCCCCGAGCAACTCGCATGGGGACTGGCCTTTCCTGAGGCCACCAGAGCAGGTCCCTGAGGTCCCCCTCGTAAGTGGAGAGCACCTGCCGCAACTCAAGAAAATCCTGGAGGTTCTGCCCTCCAGGTGAGGAGGCCCATTTCAGCCTAGGCGTCTCGAGGCTAATCAGACCTAACCTCTGGAACTTCCAAAGGGTCATTCACATCCTTGCTGCAACTCAAGAAGTTCCCCAACTTACCCGTCTCCACTCGAAAGGAAGCACGAGAGTCCCGCCCACATCCAGAGGAGACCCGTTTCCGCCTCCTAGCTCGAGGGCAGGGATCCTTTCCCTGCGTGGACGGGAAAGAATTCCTGGCGTTCCCGTCGCATCTCAAGAGGAGGCGATCTGTACAAGAAAGGCGAGAGGAACTCCAGGGTCGTGCCACCATTCCCAGAGTCCCCCAGATGTCTCAGTCCATTCCAGGGAAACCTGTTTTCCCCGCACTGCCTCGACTTTCAAGCCGAGGATCGACTCACACCACGGTGGAACGTGGGACAGCCCTGTGGGAAAGCCTGGTGGGAAAGCCAAGAGGGAAGCCACAGATCCCTTGATTCACGCGAAGGGAAGCGTGACACCGCTGCTACACATCGGGAGGAAAGCGCACGTGCATGCCCCAACTCGTGACGAGGACTGACTCCCCTGGGGAGACTCCAGAAGTACACCCAAGATCCATGTCAGCACTGAAGAGGAAACCTCAGGTTCCGGCACCGACTCCACACAAGGTCTTAGGCCCTGGCATCGACGGGGAGAGGAATCCTGAGAGGCCCCAGCAACTCGCATGGGGACTGGCCTTTCCTGAGGCCATCAAAGCGTGTCCCTGGTATCCCAGTCGTAAGTCGAGAGCACCTGCCGCAACTCGAGAAAATCCAGAAGGTTCTCCCCTCCAGGCGAGATGAGGCCCGTTTCAGCTGAGGCGTTCGAGGCAAATCACACCTAACCTCTGGAACTTCCAAAGGGTCCTTCACACCCTTTCTGTAACTCAAGAAGTTCCCCGACATACCGTCTCCACAAGAGAGAAGCACGAGAGTCCCGCCACATCCAGAGGAGCCCCGTTTCGGCCTCCTAGCTCGAGAGGAGGGATCCTTTCCCTGCGTGGTCGGGAAAGAATTCGCGGCGTTCCCATCACATCTCAAGAGGGGTCGCTCTCCCAGGAAAGGCGAGAGGAACTCCAGGGTTGTGCCACCATTTCCAGAGTCCCCCAGAGGTCTCAGTCCATTTCAGGGAAATCTGTTTTCCCTGCACTGCCTCGACTTTCAAGCCGAGGATCGACTCACACCACGGTGGCACGTGGACAGCCCTGTGGGAAAGCCACGTGGGAAGCCTCCTGCGAAAACCTCGAGTTAAAGCCGCAGATTTCTTCATCCACGCGAAGGGAAGCATGACACTGCTGCTACAGCTCGGGAGGAAAGTGCACGTGAATGACCTAAGACGAGACGAGGACTGAATCCCCGGTGGAGACTCCAGAAGTACCCCAAGATCCATGTCAGCACTGGAGAGGAATCCTCCTGTTCCGGCACCAACTCCACACAAGGTCTTAGGCCTCGGCATCGACGGGAGAGGAATCCGGAGAGGCCCCCGAGCAATTCGCATGGGGACTGGCCTTTCCTGAGGCCACCATAGCGGATCCCTGAGGTCCCCGTCGTAAGTCGAGAGCACCGGCCGCAACTCGAGAAAATCCAGGAGGTTCTCCCATCCAGGCGAGATGAGGCCCCCATTTCCGCTGAGGCGTCTAGAGGCTAATCACGCCTAACGTCGAGAACTTCCAAAGGATCCTTCACACCCTTACTTCACCTCAACAAGTTCCCCGACATACCCGTCTCCACTCGAGAGGAAGCACGAGAGTCTCGACCACATCCAGGGGAGCCCCGTTTCCCCCTCCTAGATCGAGAGGAGTGAACCTTCCCCTGGCGTGGTTGGAAAGAATTCCAGGCTTCCGTTGCATCTCAAGAAGAGGCGCTCTCCACAGGAAAGGCGAGAGGAACTCCAGGGTCGTGCCACCATTCCCAGGTCCCCCTGATGTCTCAGTCCATTCCAGGGAAACCTGTTTTCCTGCACTGCCTCGACTTTTCAAGCCGAGGATCGACTCACACCACGGTGGCACGTGGGACAGCCCTGTGGAAAGCTTCGTGGCGTGGGAAAGCCTCGAGGGAAGGCCACAGATCCCTTGATCCACGCGAAGGGAAGCGGGACACTGCTGATACAGCTTAGGAGGAAAGCGCACGTGCATGCCCCCACTCGAGACAAGGACTGACTCCCCTGGGGAGACTCCAGAAGTACGAAGATCCATGTCAGCACTGGAGAGGAATCCTCAGGTTGCGGCACCGTCTCCGCACAAGGTCTTAGGCCATCGACGGGAGAGGAATCCCGAGGCCCCGAGCAACTCGCATGGGGACTGGCCTTTCCTGAGGCCACCAGA
>NW_017198922.1:0-19670 GCF_001704415.2 Capra hircus | reverse complement strand
GCTGAAACTCCAGTACTTTGGTCACCTCATATGAAGAGTGACTCACTGGAAAACTCTCTGAAGCTTGGAGGGGTTGGAGGCAGGAGAAGGGGACGACAGAGGGTGAGATGGCTGGATGGCATCACTGACTCGATGGACGTGAGTTTGCCGTGAGCTCCGGGAGTTGGTGATGGACAGGGAGTCCTGCTGTGCTGCAATGTATGGGGTTTCAAAAAGTCACATGGACAGGGAGTCCTGCTGTGCTGCAATGTATGGTTTCAAAAAGTCACACACGACTGAACTGAACTGAACTGAATGGAAGCAACTGACAAAGAATCTATCTCAAAATATACAAACAACTCCTGAACCTCAATTCCAGGAAAAATACACGACCCCATGATAAAATAGGCCAAAGGAGTAAACAAACATTTCTCCAAAGATGACATACAGGTGGCTAACAAACACGTGAAAAGATTCTCAACATCACTCAGGATCAGAAAAACGTGAATCAAAACTATAATGAGGTGCCATTTCACACCAGTCTGAATGACTGCTATCCAAAGGCTACAAGCAATAAATGCTGGGGACGGTGTGGAGAAAAGGGAATGCTCTTACACTGTTATTGGAATTGCAAGCTAGTACAGCCACTATGGAGAACACTGTGGAGATTCCTTAAAAGACAAACAAACAACTAACTAACTGTAAGCAGAACTGTCATACGACCTAGCAATCCCACTGCTGGCCATACACACCAAGGAGACCAGAACTGAAAGAGACACGTGTACCCCAATGTTCATCACAGCACTAGTTCTGATAGCCAGGGCATGGATGCAACCTAGATGTCCATCAGCAGACTAATGGATAAGAAAGCTGTGGTACATATACACAATGGAGTATTACTCGGCCACTAAAAAGAACACATTTCAATCAGTTCTAGTGAGGTGGAGGAAATTGAAGCCTATTATACAGAGTGAAGTTCGCCAGAAAGAAAAATACCAATAGAGTAAACTCGCATATATGTGGAATTTAGAAAGATGGTAATGATAAACTTGTACGTGAGATAGCAAAATAGACAATTTAGTAAAGATGGTAATGATAAACCTGTACGTGAGATAGCAAAATGGACATGTATCGAACCGTCTTTTGGACTCTGTGAGTGGGGGCGAGGGTGGGATGATTTGGGATAATGGCATTGAAACATGTATAATATTATTTGTCAAACGATACGCCAGACCAGTTTGATGCGTGATACAGGATCCTCGGGGCTGGTGCACTGGGATAACCATGAAGGAATGGTTTGAGGAGGGAGGTAGCAGGGGTTTTCAGGATAGGGAACACGTGTACACCCGTGGCAGATCCATGTTAATGTATGGCAAAACCAATACAATATTGTAAAGCAATTAGACTACTATTAAAATGAACACATTATATTAAAAATAAATAAAATTGTGTCCAACGTGAGGAAAACAACAGCATTTTTTGAACAATGTCACTAAGTAAACTTGAGTTGCAATTTTCTGGGTTCAAGGTGCCCTCATAAGTATGAGCCCTAACTCTTATTACAGAAAGAATAGTGGAAAATGAGCTAGATTAAAGGAGAGCTTTTCAGCAACAAGATATGAATGTTTCAGCCAGAAAGATATTAAGTAATGTAGGGCTTCCCAAACAGTTTATTAAGATCTTGGGAGCTAGCAATGAGTGCGGTCACCTAAATAAAGTTGCCTAAAATTATATTTTGACATATATACATATATACACCTGTCTATGCATGAGTGAGTGTATGAAAAAAAGTGCAATGGCTTTAAATTCCTGTTAGGTGTAATAGAAATGGGAAAAATATAAAACCCAAATGTAGAATGATTCAAAATCTACTCGATTGTTGAATATTATGTAAGTTGAGATACTTCAAAATATGTTTTCTTGGCTGCATGTAAAATATGAGGACTCTTTTACATCACTCACCTCTCCCCTTTTCATAAATATATACCAATTTTCAATTGTTTGTCCAGTTTAATGACAAAAATACTGAATATAGAAATATATATATATATATATATAAAATAGAGAAATATGTTTTCATATCATAAACTGTTGATAGCAAGTTTAGATTTAGAATTATTTTCCAACTCCATGCTCCATCTCAATAGGAAAGAGCCAAAGTTGTTGCTGACTCAATCACTCCAGAGCTGGGAAACCTGAAAAAGAAACTGAACCTGCACTGAGATTTTGTGTCACATTTATGACTGAGCTCCAAGTCCAAGACCTGGTTTTCCTTTCTTGTACTAGGCAGTCCCTTCTAAGACTGAAAAAGCATGGGAATAGAGTGAGAGAGGTAGGAGATTGTAGACCTCCTCATGTTCAAAAGTAATTTTAATCAGAGAAGCTAGAAAGGACAGAAACTAAGGAAATAATCACTGATAGACAATAATAATGGTTTAGCCATTAATCAAACTCAAGGGTCTTTAGTCCCCTCAAGGGCCATCGTGGAGAAGGAAACGGCACCACTCCAGCGTTCTGCCTGGAGAATCCCAGGATGGGGAGCTGGGGGCTGCCGTCTTTTAGGGTCGCACAGAGTCGGACACGACTGAAGCGAATTAGCAGCACCAGCAGCAGCAGCAGCAGCAAGGACCATGGATGACATTCTGAGCAATATCCTGTGAACAAGTTTAGAGATGCTAAAGCCCAAACCAGGCTGAAATTTAAGCACATAGTTGGAATAGACGGTCAATGATGTGGACTCCCAATATCTCAGTAATAGGCATTAGTAGAATGTCCCAATATTGATCACAGACCCCATGTTCCACCCTCACTCAGCCATTAAAATATTTCCCTGAAATTATTTGGGATTTGCTTCTTTGACACACCAGCTGCTACACATCTTGCTTGGTCCTACAATAAGCACATTTTTTTCCCCCACTGAAAGCCGCAGTCAATTCATAATTTTTTTTGCACAGAAGCAAGTAGACCAAGTCTGCTAGGGTAACAGTACTGAATATTAATAATGTGTGTATAGGATGATAAGTCACTTTTATTTCAGAAATAAAGTAGATTTATTGACGTGAGTTTTCGATAACCCTGTATCCAAGACAGCAAAAGAGACACAGATGTGCAGAACAGTCTTTTGGACTCTGTGGAGAGTGAGAGGGTGGGATGATTTGGGAGAATGACATTGAAACATGTATAATATCATATATGAAATGAGTCGCCAGCCCAGGTTCAATGCATGATACTGATGCTTGGGGCTGGTGCACTGGACAACCAGAGGGATGGTATGGGTTGGGAGAAGGGAAGGGGTTCAGGAAAGGGAACCTGTGTACACCTGTGGCAGATATATGTTAATGTATGGCAAAATCAATTCAACCATGTAAAGTATTTAACCTGCAATTAAAATAAATAAATTTATTAAAAAAAAAAGAATCATCAAAAACCTCATACCTACATTGAACAAAGCACCACCAAGGCCAATAAGTTCCAGAGGAAGACATACCATGCAAATTCTCCAGAAACACAGGAACAGAGCCCGGAGCTTCAATATACAGGTTGCCCAAACAGCAAACCATAGACATCTCAAACCTCACTACTGGACACTTCATGCCCTCCAGAGAGAAGAGATGCAGCTCCACCCACCAGAACACTGACACAAGCTTCCCTAACCGGGAAACTTGACAAGCCACTCGTCCAACCCCAGCCACAGGGAGGAACCCCACAATAAAGAGGAACCACAAACTGCCAGAAAGAGAAAGGCCATCCAAACACAGCAACAACAACAAAAAATTTAGTAATGAGATTTTGCATGCTTCATGGTTTTGGTTACTATTTCTGTCAGAAGTCTGTATTTTAAGTTGATGCTCAAGTAAACATTAGTTGAACATTACCCTTCAATTGCTAGAAGACCAGTGACTTTGTCACGTCACAACTAACCTTCGATTGCTAGGAGACCAGTGATTTTGTGATGTCACAGATTTTTGACTGGGAGGACCTCTGTGATTTTCCAGAGAGTTTCTCTCTGTAGGCCAGCCAAACATCATTTGAAGTTGCATTGTGTAAAACCAGACAAATGAGAAAATTATCTGAAGAAAGATTTCCCTGAGATGGCACATATTTCTTCAGAAATTCAAGATGGACCTCCTAAAGATGAATCCACTGGTTCAGAAACCTCCATTAGATCTTATTGGTATGATTATGCAACTGGGGACTCAGTTTTGAGATCTACGATTGACGAATATGTTTTTCAGGCTTTGTCTGAGGATCTCGTGATCAAAAGGCCACACTACACATATTCTGTCTCTGAAACAGATCATGTGAATGATTTTCTTTCCACAAAAACTTTGGAATAGAGTTGAAAGTGATCAGTTTGAATCTATTTGGTGGGATGAGTCAGGCACATGTAGAGTGATTAAAGAAGAACTCTTTAAGAAAGAAGTCTTGGAAAGAAAGCCTTTCAGAATAGTTGAAACCAAGAGTATGAAAAGTTTAATTCATCAGCTCAATTTTTATGGATTTAATCAAAACCAACAAACTGTTCAAAGACTGGCTTCACCACCTGTCTTTCTGGAAGAAGAAAACAACATCTCTCTTTTGAGTAAGGTATTCCAGAATTTTCACTTATTGGCAATATGTCAGATTAAATCATGTGACCGAGAAAGCATGTTCATATATATAGCTAAATGGAGATTAAACTTGAGATAACAAATTATTGAAAAAGTTTTATGTTTTTGAAGTTGAGAACAGCTGGAGCTAAGAATATTGGATGTTTACAAAACCTTCCTAGCAACTTGAAACCAGATACAAGTTCTGAAGCTACTTAAAGTGGTATTTACTGTATATATACAACATATTTGTAGTTAAGCATATACGGTTCTAACATGTTACCTGTTAAAACTACCAAACAGAGATATTTTATTTGATGTTAAGTCATTGCTTCCATTAAAGGAAACTTATAGTGATATGAAGGAATGAAATTAGTAAAGAATGAAAAATGAATATAATAGAGAAGAAAATATGTAACCAAACCAAAACTTTATTCTCCCATAATGACTACTAGGAGACTTCCAGCAGAACAGGACATTTAAAAAACACTGTGTACTTGAAAAAAAAGCGAAATTCATTGTTTTGGGGTGAAATGTCCTATAGATATCAATTAGGTCTAACTGATCTAATGTATCATTTAAAGTTTGCGTTTCTTTGTTAATTTTCTGTTTAGTTGATCTGTCCATAGGTGTGAGTGGGGTATTAAAGTCTCCCACTATTATTGTGTTATTGTTGATTTCCCCTTTCATACTTGTTAGCATTTGTCTTACATATTGCGGGGCTCCTATATTGGGGGCATATATATTTATAATTGTTATATCTTCTTCTTGGATTGGTTCCTTTGATCAATTATGTAGTGGCCTTCTTTGTCTCTTTTTCACAGCCTTTGTTTTAAAGTCTATTTTATCGGATATGAGTATTGCCACTCCTGCTTTCTTTTGGTCTCTATTTGTGTGGTATATCTTTTTCCAGCCCTTCACTTTCAGTCTGTATGTGTCCCTTGTTTTGAGGTAGATCACATCCTGGGCCATAAATCTAAACTTGATAAATTCAAAAAAATCGAAATCATTCCAAGCATCTTTTCTGACCATAATGCATTAAGATTAGATCTCAATTACAGGAGAAAAACTATTAAAAATTCCAACATATGGAGGTTGAAACAACACACTTCTGAATAACCAACAAATCACAGAAGAAATCAAAAAAGAAATCAAAATATGCATAGAAACTAATGAAAATGAAAACACAACAACCCAAAACCTGTGGGACACTATAAAAGCAGTGCTAAGAGGAAAGTTCATAGCAATACAGGCATACCTCAAGAAACAAGAAAAAAGTCAAATAAATAACCTAACTCTGCAACTAAAGCAACTAGAAAAGGAAGAGTTGGAGAACCCCAGAGTTAGTAGAAGGAAAGAAATCTTAAAAATTAGGGCAGAAATAAATGCAAAAGAAACAAAAGAGACCATAGCAAAAATTAACAAAGCCAAAAGCTGGTTCTTTGAAAGGATAAATAAAATTGACAAACCATTAGCCAGACTCATCAAGAAGCAAAGAGAGAAAAATCAAATCAATAAAATTAGAAATGAAAATGGAGAGATCACAACAGACAACACAGAAATACAAAGGATTATAAGAGACTACTATCAGCAGTTGTATGCCAATAAAATGGACAACGTGGAAGAAATGGACAAATTCTTAGAAAAGTACAATTTTCCAAAACTGAACCAGGAAGAAATAGAAAATCTTAACAGACCCATCACAAGCACAGAAATTGAAACGGTAATCAGAAATCTTCCAGCAAACAAAAGCCCAGGTCCAGACGGCTTCACAGCTGAATTCTACCAAAAATTTCGAGAAGAGCTAACACCTATCCTCCTCAAACTCTTCCAGAAAATTGCAGAGGAAGGTCAACTTCCAAACTCATTCTATGAGGCCACCATCACCCTAATACCAAAACCTGACAAAGATGTCACAAAAAAGGAAAACTACAGGCCAATATCACTGATGAACATAGATGCAAAAATCCTCAACAAAATTCTAGCAATCAGAATCCAACAACACATTAAAAAGATCATACACCATGACCAAGTGGGCTTTATCCCAGGGATGCAAGGATTCTTCAATATCCGCAAATCAATCAATGTAATTCACCACATTAACAAATTGAAAAATAAAAACCATATGATTATCTCAATAGATGCAGAGAAGGCCTTTGACAAAATTCAACATCCATTTATGATAAAAACTCTCCAGAAAGCAGGAATAGAAGGAACATACCTCAACATAATAAAAGCAATATATGACAAACCCACAGCAAACATTATCCTCAAAGGTGAAAAATTGAAAGCATTTCCCCTAAAGTCAGGAACAAGACAAGGGTGTCCTCTTTCACCGCTACTATTCAACATAGTTCTGGAAGTTTTGGCCACAGCAATCAGAACAGAAAAAGAAATAAAAGGAATCAAAATTGGAAGAGAAGAAGTAAAACTCTCACTGTATGCAGATGACATGATCCTCTACATGGAAAACCCTAAAGACTCCACCAGAAAATTACTAGAGCTAATCAATGAATATAGTAAAGTTGCAGGATATAAAATCAACACACAGAAATCCCTTGCATTCCTATACACGAATAATGAGAAAGTAGAAAAAGAAATTAAGGAAACAATTCCATTCACCATTGCAACGAAAAGAATAAAATACTTAGGAATATATCTACCTAAAGAAACTAAAGACCTATATATAGAAAACTATAAAACACTGATGAAAGAAATCAAGGAGGACACTAATAGATGGAGAAATATACCATGTTCATGGATCGGAAGAATCAATATAGTGAAAATGAGTATACTACCCAAAGCAATTTACAAATTTAATGCAATCCCTGTCAAGCTACCAGCCACATTTTTCACAGAACTAGAACAAATAATTTCAAGATTTGTATGGAAACACAAAAAACCTCGAATAGCCAAAGCAATCTTGAGAAAGAAGAATGGAACTGGAGGAATCAACTTGCCTGACTTCAGGCTCTACTACAAAGCCACAGTCATCAAGACAGTATGGTACTGGCACAAAGACAGACATATAGATCAATGGAACAAAATAGAAAGCCCAGAGATAAATCCACACACATATGGACACCCTATCTTTGACAAAGGAGGCAAGAATATACAATGGAGTAAAGACAATCTCTTTAACAAGTGGTGCTGGGAAAACTGGTCAACCACTTGTAAAAGAATGAAACTAGATCACTTTCTAACACCGCACACAAAAATAAACTCAAAATGGATTAAAGATCTAAATGTAAGATCAGAAACTATAAAACTCCTAGAGGAGAACATAGGCAAAACACTCTCAGACATAAATCACAGCAGGATCCTCTATGATCCACCTCCCAGAATTCTGGAAATAAAAGCAAAAATAAACAAATGGGATCTAATTAAAATTAAAAGCTTCTGTACAACAAAGGAAAATATAAGCAAGGTGAAAAGACAGCCTTCTGAATGGGAGAAAATAATAGCAAATGAAACAACTGACAAACAACTAATCTCAAAAATATACAAGCAACTTCTGCAGCTCAATTCCAGAAAAATAAACGACCCAATCAAAAAATGGGCCAAAGAACTAAATAGACATTTCTCCAAAGAAGACATACGGATGGCTAACAAACACATGAAAAGATGCTCAACATCACTCATTATGAGAGAAATGCAAATCAAAACCACAATGAGGTACCACTTCACACCAGTCAGAATGGCTGCGATCCAAAAATCTGCAAGCAATAAATGCTGGAGAGGGTGTGGAGAAAAGGGAACCCTCCTACACTGTTGGTGGGAATGCAAACTAGTACAGCCACTATGGAGAACAGTGTGGAGATTCCTTAAAAAATTGCAAATAGAATTACCTTATGACCCAGCAATCCCACTTCTGGGCATACACACGGAGGAAACCAGAATTGAAAGAGACACATGTACCCCAATGTTCATTGCAGCACTGTATATAATAGCCAGGACATGGAAACAACCTAGATGTCCATCAGCAGATGAATGGATAAGAAAGCTGTGGTACATATACACAATGGAGTATTACTCAGCCGTTAAAAAGAATTCATTTGAATCAGTTCTGATGAGATGGATGAAACTGGAGCCAATTATACAGAGTGAAGTAAGCCAGAAAGAAAAACACCAATACAGTATACTAACACATATATATGGAATTTAGGAAGATGGCAATGACGACCCTGTATGCAAGACAGGAAAAAAGACACAGATGTGTATAACGGACTTTTGGACTCAGAGGGAGAGGGAGAGGGTGGGATGATTTGGGAGAATGGGAATTCTAACTTGTATACTGTCATGTAAGAATTGAATCGCCAGTCCATGTCTGACGTAGGGTGCAGCTTGCTTGGGGCAGGTGCATGGGGATGACCCAGAGAGATGTTGTGGGGAGGGAGGTGGGAGGGGGGTTCATGTTTGGGAACGCATGTAAGAATTAAAGATTTTAAAATTTAAAAAAAAATAAAAAAATTAAAAAAAAAAAACACTGTGTAAAGGGCCAAAAAAGAAATATTTTAGGTTTTGCGAATATGATCATTGGCGATTAATTAAGTTTTCAGCCATAGATAACAGCCAAAGAAACTGGCAAGTGCCTGTTCCAACTTTAAGGACTCCGAAAACTGAATTTCACACAATTTTCACGTCAGAAAATAAAATTCTTTTCGGTTTTCCTCAGCCGTTAAAAGTCTAAAGCTCTAAAATTAAAAAAAAAAAAAAAGGAGAAGAAGAAGAAAAAGTAAAGCTCATTCTCAGCTCAAAATAGACAGTGCAAAAACAGGGTCAGGCTGCCCTGCCTTGATTGAAATGTAATTCCGAGAGCAGGGGCTTCAAGATCCACTGTACGGTCAAGTTCCTTAAGCAAAGACCTTGCTTAAGGGAGGTCACCCCCTGAGGGCTGTGAGTGCTGGACACCATCACTGGACTCCCCTGGTAGACTCGGAGGCCGTTCTCAGCCCTGCACCCTGGCGACTGTGCCATCTATTTTTCCTTTCTTCGCGTTTGGTGACCTGAGCAATCTTGACCCAAGACCCTTGAGATTCAGATTCGGCCTGACCACACCCACAGCAGGTGCTTTTACTGGGTGGAGCGCGGGGGGAGGGTTCATCTCCCGCGCATGCGCCCAACTCGGCCTCGCGGCCAATCAGATTGCAGGCGCCGACACCTGGCAGCCAATCATCGGAGGTAGCCCGTACGCCTGTAGGGGGAGCTGAGGCGGCGCCCCAGACCTGAGGAAGCCTCGTCCGCTCAGGCTCGCCTCCTCAGGCTTAATCCCGCAGCTGCCTAGGGCAGGTGAGCCGCAGGCAGTTCTGACTCCTCCGCCAACTGGGACTGGTAAGGACTGGGGCGTGGTTCAGCCAAAGAGGTGCCTGACGGCTAAAGGGAAGCTTACTCGGGTCCCCACTCGCATGAGGCCTTGCTCGGCGGGGCGGCCGGTGAGGGCCCACGGGCCCTGAGGAGGGAGCCTGTGGCAGGACCTACAGGCCTCAGGCTCCTTTCACCCTCTCCCCTCTCTAGTCTGGGCGGGCTCTGCTCTCCAGCAGCTTTCCTGCCCAGAGGGTGGGAGAAGCCAGCTCTCGGAAAGGGCCTCTTAGGCCCCTGGCCCCCGGCACCACCCCCAGCTCTCCTGTGGAACCTGATGTATTTAAACACACACACACAAATCTTCACGGCCCAACCCGGTTCTGCATTCAGGCACAGTCAGGCAGGCGCAGCAAAAAAAAAAAAAAAAATCGATCTAGTGGCCTTTTCACTGCCCTGGTGCTTTGGTCGTTTTCCTGTTTCCTCTGCCTCTCCAGGACTCCAGGGCTGCCCCGTCCTTGGGCGCCCCGAGTTCAGGCCTTTGGTTCGGGAAGTTGGCAGATGAGGTATTTGTTTGTTACTGAGAGAAGGGAGGTGGGAGATAAAAGCTTAGGGAAAAGCAGTTCATCACTTGCTCTGGTGAGTGTGAGACGCCTGGTGAGCATCCGTAGGGTAGGACCAGGTAGGGCCTGGGGGGATTGAATGTTCCCGGAACAGGTGACTCACCCTGACCTTTCCCTCTGCTCGTCCCCAGGATGTGCCCGTTTGCTGCCTGGGAGGTCTCAAGCGCTCAGGATTTCAGTGGGCCCCTGAGGTAAGGTGACAGACATCTTTACAATAAGGGACAAAGTTGTGGCTTTCTTACGTTCCGTTTTTCTCCGTTCATTCGTGGGCTGACACGTTGCTGTTGAGAGAGTATTCCTGATTGGGGATTACCTGACCCTGATTGCCGGTGCTCACTTCAGGGCAATCATGGTTTCAGGTTTGCAGCTTTCTGAGTGGCAACCTTAAAAACAGGCAGGGTGACTTGCTTTCTCCTGCCTTCTTGAAAGAAAAAAAGTAAGAGCACCATGGGTCTTAAGCTGTGTAGAGCTGACTCGTACCACTTGGTGAGGCTAAAATGGGGCAATGCACATATCCTAAGGTTTTAGCTACGAAAGCAAAGCAATTCAGGTGTGGGGGTTCCCTGGTGGCCTGGTGGTTAGGATTCTGGGCTTTCACTGCAGTGGTCTGGATTCAATCGCTGGTCAGGGAACTGGGACCCTATAAGCCTAGCAGCCTTGCCATATGAATAAATGAATGAAGTGGTTCATTCAGAGAAAATGTGTTGTGATTTAACATGTTCACGTGGAATTGCTTGCTCATTTCTGTACCCTTGAGGGCTTTGTTTAATTAAGTAAGTGAACTCCACTGGATGGGGGCGAGGCACCATCTGAGTTCATTTCATGCGAGTAAACAAGATCATAGGAAGCTCTATGCCCAGCAACTTGTGCCTACAGCTGTGTTGTATACTTATCTTGCTGGTGCAGCTTTGAACTTCACAGCATGTTTCATTTTGGTCACAACATGTGGCTTCATAGGATATTAGTTCCCCAACCAGGGGTCGAACACAGGATCCTGGCAGTGAGAGGGCTGAGTCCTAAGCAAACCACTGGACTGCCAGGCAACTCCTGTTTTTCGGTGCTTTGGTTTGTTTCGTGTGTGTGTGTGTGTGCTTTTTTTAAAAATTTTCGCTCTATTTATAGGAGAACTCTTCTGTGTGTAAGTATGATGTGAATGATATTACAACTTGAAATGTTTGTGTTGTACATATGATCTCAAAATTAAATAGTTTGAAAGAACTTAACACTTGTTATCTCTTGGCCCAGGATCTCTCCTGAGGTAGTAGTCAAGCTTTTGTCTGGTTTGGCAACCTCTGAAGACTTAGCTTGTTGAATCTAAGGTCTCTCACTTGGCTGTACTCATGAAGCCTCAGTTCCTGCTTCTGTGGGCCTCTGCAAGGGGCTTCTCTTGTGGAGGCTGCTGTGTTTTCACAGAATGAGTGATTCAGGAAAGCACTTGCACCCATGATAAAGTGTAGAGTCTTTTTTCAGATGTTACACGTCTTCACTCCTGTATTTGCTTAGTCTCACAGATCAACCCTGTGATAGATTGAGAGAGAACTACACAGGGGTGGGAATATCAGGAGATTCGATTCACTTGAAGGCTGGTTACCATTCCCATTAATCTACCATGCCAGCCTTTTTTTTTTTCATATGATCTCAATTCTGTCACTGTGAGCAAATTATTTGGCTTGTGTACTCTTCTTGTGTGCTGCTACGGCTGCTAAGCCACATCAGTCGTGTCTGACTCTGCAATCTCATGGACAACAGCCCACCAGGCTCCCCCATTCCTGGGATTCTCCAGGCAAGAACACTGGAGTGGGTTGCCATTTCCTTTTCCAATGCATGAGAGTGAAGAGTGAAATTGAATTCGCTCAGTCATGTCCAACTATACGAAACCCCATGGACTGTGGCCTACCAGGCTCCTCCACCCGTGGGATTTTCCAGGCAAGAGTACTGGTGTGAGTTTCCATTGCCTTCTCCAGCTTGTGTGCTGTCCGGCTTGATCGACTCAATTCTTGATCTACTCAGTTCTAGACCTACTCATTTCTTGATATTCTATCAAGTCTCCTCTTTGTCCTGGAGTAAGTTTTCTGTTTCTCTGGATGGTTCCCATCAGGAAACAAACGGACTATAATGTTACCTGTTGTTAAAAATCCTACTTTTGGTGACACATCCTGCTTCTGCTGCTTTTATTTTGTATTTGATTATTATAGACTTCTGCAGACTTGTTCCTAGACTTTGTTATCTCAAGTTCTCTCATTTTCCTTTAAAGCCACTTTTGTCAAGGCCACAAGTGAATTTCAGATGTTTAACTCAGTGGTCAATGTTTAGTTGTTATTTTATTTAATTTATTGGCAGCGTTTATCAGAGTAGTTCATTTGCTCCTCCCTGAAAAAAAAATGTTTCACTTGGATTACAGGGTGCTTCTCTTTCCTGCTTCTCTTCCACCTACAGTTCTACCACATACAATGTGTGATCTTTGTGTCTGGCTTTATTCAGATACCATATTTTCTTTTAAAATATTTATTTATTTAGCTCTGTGGCATGTGGGATCTTAGTTCCCAGCCCAGGGATGGAACCTGTGGAAAGTCTTAAACACTGGATCTCCAGGAAAATCCCCTAGTTTGTGTACTTTCAAGATTCATCCATTTCATGGGTGTATAGCAGTGAATGTTTTTGTTTTATTTTTATGGCTGAATATGGTATATGAATATGGCAAATGGCTTCCATGCAGTCCATGTTGAGCATATAGCACAGTTTGTTTATCCATTCGTCAATTAATGGATAATACTTGGATGGTGTACTTTTTGTGGCTATTGTGAGTAATGTTGCTGTGAACACTGGTTTTGCATGGACTGAACATTTTCAGTGTTTATGGATATATACAAAAGAGGGAAATTGCTGCATCATATGGCTACTCTATATTTAATTTTTGAGGTACTGACAAACCACTTTTGCAAATAGAACTGCCGTATGACCCAGCAATCCCACTGCTGGGCATACACACTGAGGAATCCAGAATTGAAAGAGACACATGTACCCCAGTGTTCATCACAGCACTGTTTATAATAGCCAGGACATGGAAACAACCTAGTTGTCCATCAACAGATAAATGGATCAGAAAGCTGTGGAACATACACACAATGGAGTATTATTCGGCCATTAAAAAGAATCTATTGTCTTTCTCTTTCTGACTTCCTAAATATTCTTTTTAATGCTAGTGTAGATTCAAGTATTTACTCAGCAACATTTGTTGCTACTGTATAAAATGTGGTTGACTTTTAAAATATTTGTCTTCTCTTCTGCAAGCTTTATATTAATTTACTACTTGTGTTTTCTTCAAGATTTTCTATATACAAAAGTATGTTATCTCCAATAGACTTTGACTTTTTCCTTTCCATTCTGAAGACTGTTTTTTGTTTTTTTGTTTTTTCTTTAAAAAAAAAAAACAAACAGAATTTTAAACAATAGAATTTTAACAAATTCTATTTTGTTACGTGAATGCTCTGGTTGTAGAACTGCCAGTATAATGTTGAGCCAAAGTGTGTAGTAGACTTCCTCGTGTTGTTCCCGGTCTTAGAGGGAAAGCTTTCAGTTTTTCATTATTAAGTATGATGTTAGCTGTGGGTCTTTTACAGGTGCCCTTTGATTGGGAAAGTTCTCTTCTGTTCTTAATTATGAAGTGTTCTTTTCACCCCGGTTATGAAGAGGTGCTAGATTCAGGGAAATGCTTTTTCTTCAGGCATGTGTTATTTGTTTTATTGTTTTAAAATGGCATAATGTTGATTAAGTTTCATATAATGAACGAACTTTGCATACCTCCATAAATCCCATGTGATCACGGTATACAGTCTTTTTTATATGTTGTTGGATATTGTTTGGCAGTATTTTGTTGAGGACTCTTTCACCTGTATTCATAAGGGATATCATGTGTGTGTGTGTGTGTGTGTGTGTGTGTGTGTGTGTGTGTGATGCCTCTGTCTGATATTGGTATGGGAGAAATACTGGCATCACTTTACCTGCTATGTGGGGAAGAGACCTGTGGAGTAAAGGATGAAGCATAGTTGGATTTCAGTTTAGCCAGGATTAGAGGGAGAAATTTAGGATATATCAGTGTGGAATTGGGGTGAGATTATCAAGAGAGCTCATTCTCAATTTCCTAGGCCTGTGTTAAGTGCTTGACATTGAATTATGCTGTTTGTTAAGTAGGTATAGATAGATTATACTTTGACTTTGCTACCTATTTTCTTTGTTAACATTTATGAAATTAGAATTTGTGAATCAGTTGTAATGTGCATTGAAGATACATTTTCTTCCAGTTTTACTCCAAAACAAGATGCCATTGAATAGCGGATGCCTTTTACAAAGAGCTGTTAACCTTAAGTCTTAAGAATTAAGTCGTGCTTGTCTTTCAGATACAGAAACACATTTAAAAGTTACAGATTTGCCCAAGAAGATGCAACTGGTGTGTGGTTAACTTAGAATTCCAATTTAATCTTCTTTGACTCCAAAGTCCATGTTTCTAAAAGCTGTACAACAGTGCTTTTGTAAAAATACTGGTCCTTTACATGTGATTTCACCTAATGATCAGTAGTGTTGTTTTTTTTTTTAATTTTTTTAAATAGAAAAGATTACAGTGAACATGGGACAAAGCTATGATTCTAGAGCCATGTAGACTTGTAGTCATAGGTTTTTCAGCTGTCATTGAGCCTCGTTGACACTCAGTGTCTTTGTCTGTAAGATAAGGGTGTTTATAACTACTGTAGAGTTTTGGAGATAATCAAATAGCCCATTTTTGTGTTCTTAACTAATATGTAGTATGTTTATACGTAGGTGGCAGTTTGTATAAAGGAAGCACTGGGACTTGTGGCCGTACCCTCTAAGAATAAAAACGTATTAAAAATATGGAACGACCATGTATGTTACGTGAAGAAGAACAAGAGCCAGAAGTACGGAAAAGGGAGGGAGAAAACAAACAAGTCGGTGATGATGATGATGAACTGATATTGGTTGGAGTGGAAGATGTAAATGAAGATGCTGACGTGATCTTTGTTGGGATGACCTCAGCTTCAAAACCAGTCGTTTCAAACATACTGAACAGAGATACCCCAGGTTCTTGTTCAAGGAGAAATAGGTATGGTCACTTCAGGAAAGGTAACGCTCACAAATTACAGCCCGTTAGTCATGTGACTCCTACATCAGAAGCAAAGACTGTCTTGCCAGTTTCTGACTCTGAACCAAGATCACCAGAGAGTCCTATTATTACTGAACCTCCGTCTCAAGCTGATTTGAAAAATATTTCACCACAGATAGTGCCTAATTGCTTTTCAAAGGAGTTATGTTCTTCTTTGATTACCTTCACAAGTTCATGTCAGCATCCAGTAGAAAGAGCAGTTTCTGCAGGAGATATGAATAAAAGTCCTCATGTATCAAAGCGACGTTCCACTTGTGAAACAAATAGCAGAAATCCCAGAAGGCCTAAGCTCAGTGATGGCATTATAGGGGAACATTCTTTAGGTTTTTCCCCTTCAGGTATTTTTCATACAGTGCCCACTCAGCAAAGCACACCAGACCGTGTCCATACCTCACTAAGCCACGCTCAGGATGGAGAACCTTGTCCGACACCTTTTCCAAAGGACAGTGTTTCATTGCAAGCCTGTAAGACCTTTAGGGGAAAATGGACTGACAAAAACTGATTTTCCAAGTTTAGCAAGTCCAGACAAGATTGTTGATCCCACAGAAGGAAATCTGATTGTGTTACTTCGTGACTTCTACTATGGAGAGCATATAGGAGTTGGGCAGCCAGAACCGAAGACCCACACAGCGTTTAAATGCCTCAGCTGCTTGAAAGTTCTAAAAAATGTCAAGTTTTATGAATCACATGAAGCACCATTTGGAACTTGAGAGGCAGAGAGGTGACAGCTGGAAAAACCACACCACCTGCCAGCACTGCCTCCGCCAGTTTCCTACTCCCTTCCAGCTGCAGTGTCACATTGAAAGTGTCCACACTCCCCAGGGGCCCTCCGCAGTCTGTCAAATCTGTGAGTTGTCCTTTGAGACAGATCAGGTTCTCTTAGAGCACATGAAAGACAATCATAAGCCTGGTGAAATAGCCCTATGTATGCCAGGTTTGCAGTTACAGATCATCATTTTTTGCAGATGTGGATGCACATTTCCGAGCATGCCATGGTAACACTAAGACTTTACTTTGCCCGTTTTGTCTCAAAACTTTTAAAACTGCAACAGCATACAGACGTCATCATAGAGGGCACTGGGAAAAGGGTTTTCACCAGTGTTCCAAATGTCAGCTACAGTTTTTAACTTTCAAAGAGAAAAGGGAGCACAAGACCCAGTGTCATCAAATGTTTAAGAAGCCTAAGCAGCTAGAAGGATTGTCTCCTGAAACAAAAGTTGTTATTCAGGTATCACTGGAACCCCTTCAAGCAGGACTGGTGGAAATAGCATCCATTACTGTGAACACATCTGATTTTGAATCATCACCCCTGAAATCTAAAGTAGGAGGTCAAAAACAGGAAAAAAAATGTTAATTCTGCTTTCAGTAAGTCTGAAGCAAGTGTTTCGGTCAAAGTTAAAAACCCCATTAAAAACAAAAAGATCAAATTATAGCATTATTCAGTAATATCAAATATAGGGGAAGCGATGGATAATTTATGTGATTTTGTTTTAAATACAGGAAGTACAATTTTGTTTGATCTGCATATTGAGATGTTATTTAAAAATCTATTATCTGTTTTTCAAAAATAGTCTTAACATGTAAAAAGAATGTGTGCATGTGTGTGTGAGAGGGGAGAGAATGAGAGAAGTGGAGAAAGGAAAAGTAACAACCTATTTTGGTATTTGATGTTACTTGTAAGTTTGAAAGCTCTACTATACATATAATCTGTAGAGTGTTTTAGCAACGTAATTTTCAACTGTTTTCATGCCTTGAAGATCTCAGTATCAGCTATATAGCCAGATTTGAATGTCACTCTCTGAAGTGCCTCTTGGGCTGATCTAAGATAACCTGGCTCTGAAAGCATGCAGTGGAGAAGTTGATGGAGAAGCTCTGATGTGAGTTTGGACCAGACACGGGATTTAATCAGTGAAGAGCTGTGGCTTCTTGTCCCAGCTGAGGAAGAGGCATACATTCACTGCAGGCATAGAGCCAAGGTAGAAGGAACACTGTCTCAGAGTGCTTTTACCGAGCCCAGGGACATCTCAAGGAAGCCAGCCATTAAAATGCCTGTGTTTTGGTGAGAGAGGCTTGCAAGCATCAAGCAGGCCCTGTGTATCATTGACTGCCGTTGGAGGAGCAGAGATAGTTAATAGAATGAGTCCTGGTGCCTGTGGACCTCCTGTTGAGTGATCAAAAGGGGAATTTGATTCATTCCGTCCCCTTTGCCATTTGGCTGGCCTGTAGTCACAATGAGGTAGGCATATCCCTGTCAGACACAGTAGCAAAGCAAGTTAAAATTCCCAAAGGAAAAGGAGCCTTGACGTGCACTTTGATTTGTGCTGGACCCATAGTTTTAATTGAAAAGGATCAAACACAGGGAATCTGTTCAGACTTTTGAATTGGGCTAAATTGAGTTCTCTTACCCTTAAGCTACAATGCAGTTGTCCAAGAATAGTAAATATACTGGGTGAAAATAGTCCAGGGTGATTAAACCCTTTTTAGAAGTCGTCCTAACCTTTTCCAGTTACATGTGTCTTACCCTAGTTGAACATGTGAAGATTTCAGTTTTGTATCTTATCTTGCCTTGGACACAAATGTAGTACAGTTAACAGCTAATTCTCTGCGTGTGTAATTTCCCATTGTATCAAACTAATTGAGTTTCAGTCTTTCTTGACACAGTCTGATGTGCAAGAATTGTCTCATGTATTTCAGTAATTGTCAGGTCATAGAGTTATCCTTCCTCTAATCTGCGATTATACTTGTGGTAACCTTTTTTCTTGCGGTCTCCAAGGGCTGTTTCACAGACCTGTGGGGTTCCCTCTTGAGTAATGGTTCCTGAACATCAGCACACTTGGCTGCCTCCGTAGGTTCTTGGAGTTGAATCTCCTCCTGGAGTTGAATGTCACCCCTTCTCCACTTCTGTCACAAATACCTAGCAATCTCTGTGCACCATTCAAGGAAGCTGGGATCCTGTCTGTAGACCTTGCCAGGAGAAATCTCTCCGTTTCCTCTTCCTTTCTCCTCCTCTTTGTCTCTCCCCCACTCTCCCCTCTCCTCAATTTATTTAAGTCCTCTAAGCTTTCACAAATGCTGGAACGTGCTAATCACCAAGGGGATAGCATCCCTCTCAGAACTGAAGAGGAAGGACTACAGGATGATTATGCTGTAGTGAATCTGTTGTCTCCATTTTAGGTAATTTCCTGAGTGTAAATTCAAATTCAAATAAATTGTGTTTATTTCCTCAAAGCTTGATTGATTTATTTGCACCTTTGAATATTTTACTAGGCCTTTCCAGTTAGTTTACTTGGGCCAAAGCTCTTTTGCTGAGTGTCAGCTTAAACCACTTTTAGTTGTATAAAGAGTGTGTGTGTGTTCTGGTCTCAGGTGAAAACTCTATGTTTAAAATAAATATGCAGACTATTGTATTCTTATCTCCTTTCTTCATTTTCTATAGTAAAAAATACGAAATGTTATCATTATGTGTTTTTATTGTTGCTTGGTATTATCAACACTGTTACTGTTAGTCGCTGTGAAGTATGCTCGTAAGGAGTACAAGCTGTGTTTATTGCCAGATAAAAAGGTTCCAGCAATATGGTCCCTGACTGCTTCCTCTCTTCCATTCTCTGTCCTTCTACTCTACTATTTTCCCCCACTAATGTTCTCCTTTTGACAACACTGGCCTTGGTTTTCCTCCATCAAATTCCATTTCTTCCGGATCCAAAGACTGCAAGTGCTGTTCTTCTGGAAATGCTTTTTCCGTAGGCCTGCATGGCTTGCTACCTCCCTTGTTTGAGCTTCACCAATGCTGTTCGAATAACACAATCAAATCTTCAACCCCTCTCTTTCCTCCTCCTCCTTAAGGCACTTGAAGTCTCTATCCTCTTCTTCCTTCTCCAGCCTAAATTTCCTAAATTTTCACACACACACACACACAAAGAAGAGATAATAACATCAGGGCTTTGCTTCTTAGAATTAACTCTGAAGTCAGTTTCTGTGCCTGCAAAAAAGATAGTTAATAGTGAG
>NW_017198921.1:0-29980 GCF_001704415.2 Capra hircus | reverse complement strand
TCACAACTCCCTTCCCGTGGAATCAAGGCAATCTTGTGGCTTTCCCTCGAGGCTTTCCCACAGGGCTGTCCCACGTGCCACTGTGGTGTGATTCGATCCTCGGCTTGAAAGTCGAGGCAGTGCAGGGAAACAGGTTTCCCTGGAATGGACTGAGACAACTGCAGTACTCTGGAAATGGGCACGACCTTGAGTCCTCTCGCCTTTAAGGTGGAGAGTCCTCCTCGTGAGATGCAACAGGAACGCCGCGGAATTCTTCTTCCCGACCTGCAGGAAAGGATACCACCCTCTGAGCTAGGAGGCGGTAACGGGGCTCCTCTGGATTGGGCGGGACGCTCGTGCTTCCTCTTGAGTAGAGACGGGTATATCGGGAACTTCTTGAGTTGCAGCTAGGGTGTGAAGGGACCCTTTGGAAGTTCCAGAGGGTAGGTGTGATTAGCCTCGAGACGCCTCAGCAGAAAGGAGCCTCACCTCGGCCTAGGACGGGGAGAACTCCTGGATTTTCTCGAGTTGTGGCAGGTGCGTCTCGACTTACGATGGGGACCTCACGGACCGCCTCCGGTGGCTCAGGAAAGGCCAGTCCCAAGCGAGTGTTGCTCGGGAGGCCTCTCGGATTCCTCTCCCGTCGATGCCGGGCCTAAGACCTTGTGTTGGAGTCGGTGCCGGAACCTGAGGATTTCCTCTCCAGGTGCTGGACATGGGATCTTGGGGTACGTTCTGGAGTTCTCCCCAGGGGAGTCAGTCCTCATCTCGAGTGGGGGCATGCACGTGCGCTTTCCTCCCGGGCTGTAGCAGCAGTGTCACGCTTCCCTTCGCGTGATCAAGGCATCTGTGTTTTCCCTCGAGGCTCTCACGAGGCTTTCCCACAGGGCTGTCCACGTGTCACCGTGTGTGAGGTCGATCCTCGGCTTGAAAGTCGCAGGAATGCAGGAAAACAGGTTTCTCTGAAATGAACTGAGACATCTGGGGGACTCTGGAATGGTGGCACGACCCTGGAGTTCCTCTCGCCTTTCCTGCTTGGAAGAGCGCCTCCTTCTTCAGATGCAACGGGAATTCGGGAATCTTTCCCGACCACGCAGGCGGGAAAGGATCCCTCCTCTCGAGCACGAGGCGGAAACGGGACTCCTCTGGATGTTGGGCGGAACTCTCGTGCTTCTCTCGAGTGGAGACGGGGTATGTCGGGTAACTTTTTCGAGTTGCAACCAGGCGTGAGAAACGACCCTTTTGGAAGTTTCAGAGGTTAGGTGTGGATTAGGCTCGGAAGACCCTCATCGGAAATGGGCCTCAACTCCCTGGAGGGGATAACCTCTGGATTTCTCGATTTGCGCAGGTGCTCTCTACTTAACGATGGGACCTCAGGGAACCCGCTCTGGAGGCTCAGGAAAGGCCAGTCCCATGCGAGTTGCAGGGGGGCCTCTGGGGATTCCTCTCTGTCGATGCCGGGCGCTAAGCCTTGTTGGAGTCGGCGTGCAGGAACCTGAGGATTCCTCTCCAGTGCTGACATGGATCTTGGGGTACTTCTGCAGTCTTCCGAGGGGGAGTCCGTCCTCGTCTCGAGTGGGGCAGTGCACGTGCGCTTTCCTCCGAGTGTAGCAGTGGTGTGTTACGCTTCATTTCCGTGGATCAAAGGGATCTGTGTTTTTCCTCGAGGCTTTCCCACGAGTGCATTTCCAGAATCTTTCCGCACAGGGCTTCCCAGTGCCACCGTGGTGTGAGTCGATCCTCGGATTGAAAGTCGAGGCAGTGCAGGGAAAACAGGTTTTCCCTTGAATGTACTGAGACATTTGGTGGGACTCTGGAATGGTGCACGAACCTGGATTCCTCTCGCCTTTCTGTGCGAGAGTGCCTCCTCTTGAGATGCGACGGAATGCGGTGAATTCTTTCCCACCACGCGGGAAAGGATCCCTCCTCTGCGAGCTAGGAGGCGGAAACGGGCTCCTCTGGATGTGGGCGGAACTCTCGTGCTTCTGTCGAGTGGAGAGGAGGATGTCGGGAACTTCTTGAGTTGCAAGCAAGTGTGCAAGGACCCTTGGAAGTCCAGAAGTTAGGTGTGATTAGCATGTAACGGCCTCAGCGGAGAATGGGCCTCACCTACGGCTGCGGGGGAACCTCCTGGATATATCTCGAGTTTGCGGCAGTGTGCTCTCGGACTTTTAGGAAGGGAGGACCTCAGGGACCGCCTCTCTGGTGCCGCTGGAAAGGCCAGTCCCCATGCGAGTTGCTCGGGGGCCTCTCGGGTTTCCTCTCCCGTCGTTGCCGGCCTATAACCATGTGTGAAGTCGGTGCCGCGAACCTGAGGATTCCCCTCCAGTGCTGACATGGATCTTGAGGTACGTCTGGGTTCCCAGCGGGAGTCAGTCCGTCGTCCGAGTTCGGGGCATGCACGTGCGCTTTCCTCCCGAGCTGTAGCAGCAGTGTCACGCTTCCTTGGCGTGGATCAAGGGATCTGTGGCTTTCCTCGAGGCTTTCCCACGAGGCTTTCCACAGGGCTTTCCCATGTGTCACCGTGGTGTGAGCGATCCTCGGCTTGAAGTCGAGGAGTGCAGGGAAAACAGGTTTCCCTGCAATGAACTGAGACATCTGGGGACTCTGGGAATGGTGGCACGACCCTGGAGTTCCTCTCGCTTTCCTGTGGAGAGTCCTCCTCTTCAGATGCAACAGGATCGTGGTAATTATTTTCCGGAACACGCAGGGAAAGGACCTCCTCTCGGAGCTAGGAGGCGGAATATGGGGCTCCTCGGATGTGGCGCGGACTCTCGTACTTCCTCTCGAGTGGAGAACGGGTATGTCAGGGAACTTCTTGAGTTGCAGCAAGGGTGTGAACGACCCTTTGGAGTTCCAGAAGTTAGGTGTGATTAGCCTTGAGACACCTCTGCGGAAATGGGCGCTCATCTCGCCTGGAAGGGAGACCTCCTGGATTTTCTCAGGTTGCGGCAGGTGCTGCGGACTTACGACGGGGACCTCAGTGACCGCTCTGGTGGCCTCAGGAAAGGCCAGTCCCCATGCGAGTTGCTCGGGGCCTCTCGGGAATTGCTCTCCCGTCGAGTGCCGGGGCCTAAGACTGCCGGGACTCTAGGAATGGTGGACGCCCTGGAGTTCTCTCGCCTTTCCTGTTGGAGAGCGCCTCCTCTTCAGATGCAACGGGAACTTCGGGAATTCTTTCCCCGACCTCGCAGGAAAGGAATCCGCCCTCGAGTTAGGAGGCGGAAACGGGGCTCCTCTGGATGTGGGCGCGACTCTCGTGCGTTCCTCCTCGAGTGGAACGGGTATGTCGGGGAACTTCTTGAGTTGCAGCAAGGGTGTGAAGGACCCTTTGGAAGTTCCAGCAGGGTTAGGTGTGATTAGCCTCAGACGGCCTCAGTGGAAATGGCCTCATCTCGCCTGGAGGGGAGAACTCCTGGATTTTCTCGAGTTCGCAGGTGCTCTCGACTTACGTCGGGGACCTCAGGAACGCCTCTTGGTGGCCTCACGAAAGGTCAGTCCCCATGCGAGTTGTTCGGGGCCTCTCGGGATTCCTCTCCCGTCGATGCCGGGCCTAAGCCTGCCGGGAGCCAAGTGTGAGGAAGCCGCCCTTGACAAGGTTATGAGGAAGGAAGCTGACATACGCAAGGCATGCTCAGACTTCAGGGTCCCTCTGGAATTTTTAAGCACGTACCCCAACATAAATCTGCGGTTTTTTGTGCTCTGCTTTTTCACTCTTCTGACCATTTTCTGGAAAAAGTCAATTCAGGCCGTTAGTCTTCTGCATTTGAAAGAGATGTTTCAATCCAAAAACCTTCTGATTTCTTTTCTATTCGCCTGCTGTAGGACTCGTACAGTAGCGCGTTGTGATTGTTTGAGGCCTCCTGACGCCAGGAGGCACAGGAAGCTTAAAACATCCTAGGAGATGCAGGAGCTTCGAGGAGTCAGAATCTTTAGAATAAGACTGATTAATAGTTTCATTTTTGGGTCAATGCTTGCTGCCAAATTTTCATATCCTTTATTTTTAGATATAGTTGGTATATATAAAACAAGTAGTAGACCTGGTATTAGCAACATTAGATCTTTGAGTTAAGTACCTTCTTTGTTATAACCCACTGCACTTTGTTCTGTAGAGATGTAACTTTAATGCTTTAAGGAGATGCAGATTAAAGAAAAACACTTCAGGGGAAACAAAATTAACATTCATTAAGAAGAGAGCCAAAAGTGTTAACAAGCCTCTTGGCCAGAAGATAATGTAAATCACCTGAGACCTTTTTCTTTCAAGTATGTATACAAAAGATATGCAGAAGAATCTGGGTGCGAACACTACATAATTTTGTGTTATCCATTGATCTGCCATGTTTTATCAAAGTATAAAAGGCTTACTCGAACAATAAAGGAGGAGGCCAGGGGCCGGGGCCAGTTTTCTCGCGGACCATGCTTCTCGAACTAGGTCTCTCAGCCTGGTTTCTTGGGACTCTGGCTCCCCCGTTCGTTTCTCTCTCTTTCTTCTTCTCTACCATTTCTTCTGCTCTGCTCTTTACTATAACTTCAGGCTGAATCTCCACCTGGAGTGCGGAGGCTCGCCAGGTCTACTTACTTGCCCTGGCTGTTAAGCCCGAGCACAAAAGGGAGCTTAAGGCTAGGACCCTTAGATATTCAAGCGGGCGCGGTGGCACACGTAGGTGTGTAAATTCTTGTCTGGAATTTTATTGGCCGTCCGATAAAACAAGGCTATTCAGCCCTCTTCTCCACTTAATTTGGTACTACACTATAGTTTTCCTAATCTAACTGTACTTAATAATAAACAAGTCTTTCCACGCCAACGCCGTCCACCCTTCGAATCTCGCTCACCGGGGCTGGACCCCGGCATAAGACCTTGTGTGGAGCGCGTGCCGGAACCTGAGGATTTCCTCTCCACGTGCTGACATGGATCTTGGGGTACTTTGAGCTCCATGGGAGTCAGTCTCGTTCGAGGTGGGGCATGCACGTACGCTTTCTCTCCGAAACGTAGCCAGACTGTCACATGCTTCCCCTTCGCGTGCAGACAAGGATGTGTGGCTTTCCTCGAGGCTTTCCACGGGCTTTTCTTCCCACGAGGCTTTCCCACAGGGCTGTCACGTGCACGTGGTGTGAGTCCATCCTTGGCTTGAAAGTCGAGGATGCAGTGAGAAAAAGGTTTTCTGGAATGGACTGAGACATCTTGTACTTTGGGAATGGTGGCACGACCCTGGAGTTCTCTCGCCTTTCCTGTGGAGAGCGCCTCCTCTATTGAGATGTGACGGGAACGTCGGAATTCTTTCCCGACCCACAAAGCAGGGAAAGGATCCTCCTTCGAGCATAGGAGGCTGGAAATGGAGGCTGCTCTGGATGTGGGGGCCTCGTGCTCTTCGACGTGGAGACCGGGTATTGTCGGGAACTTCTTGCTAGTTGCAGCAAGCTTGTGAAGGACCTTTGGAAGTTCCAGAGGTTAGGTGTGATTAGCCTGAGACGTCCTCAGGGAAATGGGCCTCCTCTGCCTGGAGGGGAGGACTCCTGGCATTTTCTCGAGTTGCGGCAGGCCGCTCTGACCTTACGACGGGGTCCTCAGGGCCGCCTCTAGGTGGCCTCAGGAAAGGCCATCCCATGCGCGTTTGCTCGGGGGCCCTTTTGGGATTCCTCTCCCTCCGATGCCCAGGGCCTAAGACCTTGTGGCCGCATCACAGAAGATTAGAAGAGCCAATCTGAAGATTACACATCACATTATTGCATATGCCCCCCAATATACTTTCAAGACTAACACAATATCTTGTAAAGATCAACCTCATACCCGTCAGTTAAAATGAAAATCAAAAGCATATTAAGGGGAGACAATCAGTGTGACTGATCTCTTTAATTGCCTGAAAGCGTTCAAAATAATGCCAGTGCGCATTTTATGAGAAAACATCACAAAATTCGCCGCCCACAGAAATGAATTTTTAAAATTTGGCTGATGGATACGTACAAGAATTCTGCAGCCCCAATGTTGTCATCTTAGTTAGATAAACATGGGACACATTTTTCAATTCATTGTTTCCCTTCCAGCGTTAGGAGAAGACAGGAATCCCTCCGAGCTGTTACCTCTGTTGTTTCACTGTTGAAACTGTAGATCTGAGGCCCCAGCGCAATTAAGACTAGGCAGAACACAATCAGAGCCGGTGACAAACAGGCCAGGAAGAGATAAAAGCCCGTAATTATTTCGCTGCGTGATGCTGACCATCTGCGTTAGACGGAAATCCCTAGACTCTGAATCTATAAATTATAAAGCGACAGAGTTTCAGCCAACGTTGCACAGAAGCTCATGCTATGCTATGCAAAATACAATAGCTTTCCCAGTAGACCAATGGCAAAAAACTGCGCGAAAACAAAGTTGAGGAAAGCCAAGGGCTTTTGTGCTAGTGAGGGGTTTTGACATCATCCATGCTCGGCAGTCCATAGCCGGCTGACTGCTCTCCTTGTCTGTGTGCAGTGTTACAAAGCGACAGCGCTGGCCTTGATCTTTGCATTTTCACAGGGGAGGCGAATTCTGTGGTTCCCAAGAGGCCTTAAACTGACTTTTCCCAAGGCTCACTCTGTGCATCGCGCGCGCGCAGAAACTGCGGACGCTTTGGGCCTCCCGTCGGCGGTCCCGCTTTTCCGTGCCCTCCTTCCTATCGGTCTGCCTCCCTGATTGCCCTCTTCAGACCTCATCCTTTTTCACGTGCTGGTCTCGCCCTTGCTCATCCCTGACAGCAGCGCAAGGGCTCTGTTCGGGAGCCATGCGTCCAGTATCAGCATCTTTTATGCTTTTGCTTAGAGTGTACCCTCTGTGCATTCTTTTTACTATATATTTATTTTTATTTATTCACTTGTTCCAGGTCTTTATGTTGTGGGCGCGATATGCCCCGCGATCTTTTGCTCTTTAGTTGTGGCTGTGGGATGATCTGAGCCGCGTATTCACTGACCACTGGGGAGATTTCGAACATCGAGTGGCCCCTTTGGACGGGAGTGAGGATCTTGGAGTGGGCTCTAGTCTTTAGCCAGGGACCACCCAGGGAGGTCCTGTGATTGTTCTGCTGAGCAAATGACTTGCTCCTTCCTAGCAGCCCATTTCGTGTGTGACATGCTCGGGTGGGCGCCGCTTTCGAGGGTGCTGGCGCTGAGATGGAAACAGGTCGATACAGAGGCCGACAGTATGTTGGTTGGGTAGTGCTTCTGGGTTCTCTCTCCCTCCAGGTTTATGACCTTGCCCCACACCTCCTCCACGGCCTTCCCCTTTAGCTCTGCATTTACATCTTTACTTTTTAATTTTTATTCAATGCCTCTGCCAACCAGCTTATACAACAATAACATACATTCACTGCAACTGGGGCCGAATACATCACAGAAGACAACGGCTGTGGCTCTTATTTCCCTCTTTGACAGCCTGTCTTCTTAGCTGCCCACCCATCCGGTGGTGGAAAGCCCTCATATGCCATTTCTGCCAGTCATTCCTCCTCGCCGCTGCAAACAGGTTTTCCTTTTTTTTTTACCTTCATTCAGCTGGGATTGACAGACCGCCCTGTGCCTAGATGCCCTGCGGGCAATACTCACGTGTAGCCAGCAGTATAAAATCGCCTGCCTTCTTATGGGATGACTTTCCTTTTTATGCGGCTACTGAGTGCGCACAAGCTCGCACAATAAGTCTACTAGGGGAGGGAGTAAGTCTCAGTCGCTCAGATGACCCAATGCTAAGTCCTCGTCTTCTCATTGGAGCAAAGTATTTAAAGCTACAAACAAGGGTCCCCCACCCCCTGGCCTACAATTTTGATATGAAGATGTCAGATGGAGCACCCTTAGAATATTACCGTTCGTGCGCATTGAACTGGCCCACTACGAGACCTTTGCTACATGTAGCAGCAGTGTCACACTTCCCTTCCCTGTGATCAACGGCATTGTGGCTTTCCCTCGAGGCTTCCCACAGGCGCTGTCCACGTGCCACTGGTTCTAGGTCGGCGGACACGGGTTCGATCCCTAGTCTGAGTGCCTGAATACGATCTCCATACTCATCGGCTCCATGGGATAAGCAGATCGTAAACCCGTGCCAGTGCAGTTGCGGCCCCACGGGCAGTACTAGAAAGCACCCTACGCCACCCTGTGCTTTCCTGCCCTGGCGAAATGCGCAGTGAGCCGAGAAGCAAATATCCACTTTCGCCTCCGAGAGTACTCTCTGGCGCGAACAACTGTACAACCGCAAGAGCTAGCCCTCGCGGACTTTGGGCCCCCAAGGCCAGCCTTATGAGGTGCCCTACATCGGGCCCCTTCTTAAGCAGAGGTGCGCAGCAGTGCTGCCCCTCGTGTACGATCGCCCAACAGCGACGCCGGGAATCTTTCCCGACCCTGCAGCTAGTGGAGAAAGGATTACCACTCTCGAACGCGTACGGAGACCCAGGGCCCCTCACCCTAAAGCATGTAAAACAGGTACACTTAATTGGAAAAAAGAAACAGTTGGGGCTCGCCCTCTTGAATATGTACTAGTTGTGCGCATCGCGCGGGTTTGATGTATCAGCTCCGTCGACTCTTCTCCTTCTTGTTAATTTTTTTTTCTAAATGTATATCGTACGGGTTATGTTCTTAATAATTTCCTTTGAGGACATGTCTAACGCTTGTAATAGGTTGTTGCAGATATACTTACAGTGACCGTATTCGCCCATGTGCAGTGGGTGAAGGACCTTTGGCAAGTTCCGAGGGTAGGGGCTGATAGCCTCGAGACGCCTCAGCAGAAAAGGCAGGCTCACCTCGCCAGGAGGGAGAACCTCCTGGATTTTTCTCGAGTTGTGGCAGGTCTGCTCTCGACTTACGATGGGGACCCTCACGGAACCCGCTTCCGCGTGGCCTCAGGCAAGCCAGTCCCCAAGCGAGTTGCTCGCGGGGCCCGCTCGCGCGATTCTCTTCCCGAGTCGATGCCGGCGGCCTAAGACCTTGTGTGGGAGTCGGTGCCAGCGAACCTGATGAGGGATTCCCTCTCACGATGCTGACAGAAAAAGCTGGTCATCTCTGCGGGTACGCTTGGAAGTCTCCACAAGGGAGCTCATGTCTGCCATCATCGAGTGGGGGCATGCACGTGCGCTTTCCCTCCTGGGATGTAGCAGCAGTGTTCACGCTTCGCCTTCGCGCGTGGATCAAGGGATCTTGTTGGCTTCCTCGAGCTTCTCCAAGCGGCTTTGCCACAGTACCGGCCAGGCTGTCCACGATCGTCACCGTGGTGTGAGTCGCCAGTCCCGTCGGCGGCTTGAATAGATGTCGAGGAATTGGCAGGAAAACAGGTTTCATCTGAAATGCACTGAGACATCTGGGAACTCTGGCGAATGGTGGCACGACCCTGCGGAGTTCCTCTCGCCATTCTCTGTGGAAAGAGCGCTCATCTCAGATGCAACGGGAACTTCGGAATTCTTTTCCCTGACCCACGGGCAGGCGAAAGGATGCCCTCCTCTCGAGCAACGAGGCGGAGAACGGGACTCCTCTGGATGTGGGACGGAACTCTCCTGTGCTTCTCGTCGAGTGAGACGGTATTCGGTAACTTTTCGCAGTTTGCAACACAGGATGAGCAACGACCCTTTGGACAGTTTCAAGGTTCGGCTGATTAGGCTCGAGAACCCCTCATCGGAAATTGGCCTCAACTCCCCTGGAGGGGATTAACCTCCTGGGTTTTCAATCGAGTTGCCGGCAGGGTAAGCTCTCTCACTTCACGGATGGCAGACCATCAAGGACACCGCTTCTGGAGGCCTGCAGGAAAGCAGTCCCCATGCGCAGTTGCACGGGGCCTCTGGGGGACCTCCCTCCTGTCCGCGAGTGCCGACGGGCCGAAGATCCTTTGTGTGGAGTCGAGTGCGGAACCTGAGGATCTCCCTCTCAGTGCTGAGCATGGTGATCTGGGTGAGCCTCTGCATCTTCGAGGGGAGTCGTCCTCAGTCTCGAGTGGGGCGCATGCACGTGCGCTTTCCCCCGCGAGCGTCGTAGCAGTAGTGTCACGCTTCAATTTCCGTGGATCAACGGATCTGTGGGCTTTCCTCAGGCTTATCCGCACGCAGGCTTTCCCACGAATCTCTTTGCCGCACAGGACTTCTCCCACGTTGCACCACCCGTGGTGTGAGTCTGATAGTCCTTTCGGATTGAAAGTTCGAGCAAGTGCGAGGTGAGAAACGAGCGCTTCCCTGGAATGGTACTGCAGCAGCATTCTGCGAGGACTCTGAACTGCCGAGATGCGAAACGAACTGGGAGCTTCCTGGTCTTCGCACTTTCCTGGTGGAGTAGTGCGCTCCTCTTGAATGCAGAGGCGGGAATTGCGCGTTGAATTCTTTCCCAGCCCACCTGCAGGAAGGATCCTCACTCTCGAGCTAGGAGGCGGAAACGGGGCTCCATCTGGATGTGGGCCGGAACTCCGTTCGCTTCCTGTCGAGAGTGACGAGTGAGCGATGCTCCGGTGGAACTCTTGCTGAGAGTGCAGCAGATGTGTGCCAATGGACCCCTTGCTGGAAGTGTCTCAGAAGTTAGGGCTGTGATTAGCATGTAGACGCCGTGCAAGCGGAAATTGGGCTCACCTCGGGTCTGGCGGGGAGAACCGTCCTGGCATATTCTCGAGTTGGTGCAGGTGCTCTCGACTTAGCCGAGAGAAGGGTGACCTCAGGGTGAGCCGCCTCTGGTGGCCGCTTTCGAAAGGCAGTCCCCGAATGCGAGTTGCTCGGGGGCCTCTCGTGTTTCCTCTCCCGTCGTTGCCGGGCCTATAACCATGTGTTGAAGTCGGTGCCGCGGACCTGAGCGATTCCCCTCCAGTGCTGCATGATCTGAGGTACGTCTGGAGTTCTCAAAGGGGAGTCAGTCCTGCGTCTCGAGTCGGCGGCATGCACGTGCCGCTTTCCTCCCGAAGCTGTTAGCCAGCAGTGGTCACTCCTGTTCCTTGGCGCTGGATCAAGGGATCTGTGGCCCTTTCCCTCGAGGCTCTTCCCACGAGGTTTCCCACATGGGCCTTTCCCATGTGTCACCCTGGTGTGAAGGTCGATCCTCGCGGCTTGAAAGTCGAGGTAAGTGCAGCGGAAACAGGTTTACCCTGCAATGAACTGAGATCATCTGGGGGACTTCTGCTAATGGTGCGCACAGCGACCCTGAGTTCTCTGCGCCGTTTCCTGGTGCGAGAGTCGCCTCCTCTTCAGATGCAACAGGATCGTCGCGTTAATTATTTCCGCGAACCACGCAGGGAAAGGATTCCCTCCTTTCTCTGAGCTAGGAGGCGAAATGGGGCTCCTCGGGATGTGGGCGCCGGACTCTCGTACTCCTCTCGCAGTGGCGGGTATGTCAGGCGAATTCGTTGCAGTTGCAGCAAGGGTGTGAGAGGACCTCTCTTGGAAGTTCCAAGTAAGTTAGCGTGCTGATTAGCTCCTGCAGACACCTCGCCGGAAATGCGGCCTCATCTCGCCTGGAAGGCGAGAACCTTCCTGGATTTCTCAGGTTGCGGCAGGTGACTTCTCGACTTACGACGGGCGACCGTCAGTGAACCCGCTCTGTGTGGCCTCAGGAAAGGCCAGTCCCCATGCGAGATTGCCTCGGGGGCTTCGGATTGGCCTCTCCCAGTCGATGCCGGGGCCTAAGGACTGCCGGGACTCTAGCTGAATGGTGGCACGACCCTGGAGTTCCTCTCGCCTTTCCTGCTGCGAGAGCGCCTCCTTCTTCAGATGCAACGGGACACTTCGGACTTCTTTTCCCGACCTCGCCAGGGAAAGGATCCCTTTCCCTCGAGTTAGGAGGCAGAAACGGGGGGTCCTTCTGGATGTGGCGCGACTCTCGCTGCTTCCTCTTCAGTGGAGACGCGGTATGTCCGGGCGGGGAACTTCTTGAGTCTGCAGCTAACGGTGTGATACGGACCCTTTGGAAGTTCAGACAGGTTAGGTGTGGATTAGCCTTCGAGACGCCTCCAGTGGAAAAGCTTGCGGCCTCATCTCGCCTGCCGAGCGGGAGAACCTTCCTGCATTTTCTCGAGTTGCCGCATGTGCTCCGCACTTTACGTCGGGGACCTCAGGAACCCGCTCTTGGGTGGCTCAGGAAAGGTCAGTCCCCATGCGAGTGTTTCGGGGCCTCTCGCGGATTCCTCTCCGTCAGATGCCGGGGCCTAAGCACTGCGGGACGCAGTGTGAAAAGCGCCGCCTTGACAAGGTTATGAGCGATTAAGGGGGGGGGGGGGGGGGGGGGGGGGGGAAGTGGACATACGCAACGCATGCTCAGCACTTCGAGGATCCCTCTGCGAAATTTTTAAGCACGTACCCCAAACATAAATCTGCGCGTTTTTGTGCTCTGCTTTTCACTCTTCTGACCTTTTTGGAAAAAGTCAATTCAGGCCTGTTAGTCTCTGCATTGTGGAAAGAGTGTTTCAATCCAAATAACCTTTCTGATTTCTTTCTACGCCTGCCTGTAGGACTCGTACAGCTGCCGCTTCTGTGCATTGTTTATGGCCTCCTGACCGAGGAGGCACAGGAAGCCTTAAAATCATCCTAGCGAATGCAGGAGCTTCGCAGAGTGTCAGAATCTTTAGAATAAGCGGACTGGTTTAATAGTCTTCATTTTTTGGGTCAATGCTTGCTGCCCAAATTTTCTATAATCTTTATTTTTAGATATAGTTGTGTATACCCTACGCAAAAACAAGCTAGTAGACCTGGATTAGCAACATTAGATCTTGACGTTAATACCTTCTGTTATAACCCACTAGCACCTTTGTTCTGTAGTAGAGATGTAACTTTAATGCTTTTTAAGGAGCATGCCAGATTAAAGAAAAAACACTTTCAGGGCGAAACAAAATTAACATATCATTAAGAAGAAGAGCCAAAAAATAAGTGTTAACAAAGCCTCTTGGCCAGAAGATAATGTAAATCACCTTGACACCTTTTGCATACAAAATGAATACAGAAAGAATCTGGTTTGCGAACACTACATAATTTTGTGTTTTATCCATTGATCTCCATGTTTATCAAAAGTATAAAGGCTTCTGAAACAATAAATGGAGTGAGGCCAGGCGCCGGGAGGCCAGTTCTCGGACCAGGCTTCTCGAACTAGTCTCTCAGCCTGCTTTTCTTGGGGACTCTTGGCTCCCCCCGTGTCTTTCTCTCTCTTTCTTCTTTCTCTACCTTTCCTTCTCTCTGCCCTCTTTACTATAACTTTCAGGCTGAAAATCTCCACCTGGAGTGCGGAGGCTCGCCAGGCTCTACTTACTTGCCCTCTGGCCTTTACTAAGACCCGCACAAGAAGGGAGCTTAAGCGGCTAGGCCACCCTTAGATATTTCAGCGGGCGCCGGGTGGTCCCCAACGTAGGCTGGTGTAATTCCTTGTCTGGAATTTTATTGCTCGTACCGCATAACAAGCCCTATTCAGCCCTCTTGCCTCCACTTTAATCTTGGTACTACACTATAGTTCCTAATCTAATTTCTTACATTAATAAATAAACAAGTCTTCCACGCAACGCCGTCCACACCTTCGAATCCCTGGCATCCACCGGCGCTGGACCCCGGCATTAAAGACCTTGTGTGGAGGCGGTGCCGGAACCTGAGGATTCCCTCTTCCAGTGCTGACATCGGTCTCTGGAGGCTACTTCTGGAGGACTCCCAAGCGGTGAGTCAGTCCTCGTCTCGACTGGGGGCATGCCACGTTTAGCTTTCTTCCCGAACTGCTAGCAAGCACTGTCTGTTCCCTTCGCGCTGGATCAAGGATGTGTGTTTTTTCTGGCTTTCCCCGAGGCTTTCCACGAGGCTTTCCCACGAGGCCTTTCCCACAGGGGCTTTCTCCCACGTGCCACCGTGGTGTGAGTCCATCCTTGGCTTTGAAAGTCGAGGCCAGTGCAGGCGAAAAAAGTTTTCCCTGCCGAATGGACTGAGACATCTTGTGGACTTTGCCGGTAATGGTGGCACGACCTGAGTTCCTCTAAGCCTTTCACTGTGGAGAGCGCCTCCTCTGTTGAGATGCGACTCGGGAACTCGGGAATTTCTTTCCCGACCACGCAGAAAGGACCCCTCCTCTCGAGCTAGGAGGCGCGGAAATGGGGCTGCTCTCGATGTGGCGGGGACCTCGTGCTTCCTCTCGAGTGGAGACGGGTATGTCAGGGGAACTTTCTTTCTGAGTTGCAGCAAGCTGTGAAGGACCCTTTGGAAGTTCCAGAGTGTTAGGTGCTGATTAGCCTCGAGACTGCCTCAGCGCGAAATGGGCCTCGATTCTCGCCTGGGGAGGCGCAGAACCTCCTGGATTTTCTTCGAGTTGCGGCAGGCGCTCTCGATTTACGACGGCGGTCCTCAGGCCGTACCCGCTCTGGTGGCCTCAGGAAAGGCAGTCCCATGCGCGTTGCTCGGGGGCCTTTTGGCGATTCTCTCCATCGATGCCCAGGCCTACAGACCTTGTGCTGGCGTCGGCTTCCGGCAACCTGAGGATCCTCTTCCAGTTGCTGACATGGATCTTGGCCGCGCTACTTCTGGAATGCCCTCAGGGTGAGTCGATCTCGCTCTCGAGTGGTGGCATGCACGGTGTGCTTTTCACTCGAGCTTAGCTAGCAGTGTCACACTCCCTTCCGTGGATCAAGGCACTGCTGGGCTTTCCCTCGAGGGCTTTCCCACAGCGGCTGTCCCACGTCCACTGTTGGTGTGGATTCGATCCTCGGCTTAAAGTCGAGGCATGTGCCAGGGAAAACAGGTTCTCCCTTGGATGGGACTGAGACAACTGCAGTACTCTGGAAATGGTGGCACGACCCTTGAGTCCCTCTCGCCTTTAAGGTGGAGAGTGCCTCCTCGTGAGATGCAACAGGAACGCCTGGGAATTCTTTCCCGACCCTGCAGGGAAAGGATACCACCTCTCGAGCTAGGAGGCGGTAACGGGGCTCCTCTGGATGTGGGCGGGACGCTCGTGCTTCCTCTTGAGTAGAGACGGGTATATCCCGGGAACTTCTTGAGTTGCAGCTAGGGTGTGAAGGACCCTTTGGAAGTTCCAGAGGGTAGGTGTGATTAGCCTCGAGACGCCTCAGCAGAAAGGAGCCTCACCTCGCCAGGAGGGGAGAACCTCCTGGATTTTCTCGAGTTGTGGCAGGTGCTCTCGACTTACGATGGGGACCTCACGGACCCGCTCCGGTGGCCTCAGGAAAGGCCAGTCCCCAAGCGAGTTGCTCGGGGGCCTCTCGGGATTCCTCTCCCGTCGATGCCGGGGCCTAAGACCTTGTGTGGAGTCGGTGCCGGAACCTGAGGATTCCTCTCCAGTGCTGACATGGATCTTGGGGTACGTTCTGGAGTCTCCCCAGGGGAGTCAGTCCTCATCTCGAGTGAGGGGCATGCACGTGTCGCTTTCCTCCCGGGCTGTAGCAGCAGTGTCACGCTTCCCTTCGCGTGGAATCAAGGGATCTTTGGCTTTCCCTCGAGGCTTTCCCACGAGGCTTTCCCACAGGGCTGTCCCACGTGTCCACCGATGGTGTGAGTCGATCCTTCGGCTTGAAAGTCGAGGCAAGTGCAGGGAAAACAGGTTTCTCTGAAATGAGACTGAGACATCTGGGGGACTCTGGGAATGGTGGCACGACCCTGGAGTTCCTCTCGCCTTTCCTGTGGAGATGCGCCTCCTCTTCGAGATGCGACGGGAACTTCGGGAATTCTTTCCCGACCACGCAGGGAAAGGATCCCTCCTCTCGAGCAACGAGGCGGAAACGGGACTCCTCTGGATGTGGGCGGAACTCTCGTGCTTCCTCTCGAGTGGAGACGGGTATGTCGGGTAACTTTTCGAGTTGCAACCAGGGTGAGAACGACCCTTTGGAAGTTTCAGAGGTTAGGTGTGATTAGGCTCGAGACCCCTCATCGGAAATGGGCCTCAACTCCCCTGGAGGGGATAACCTCCTGGATTTTCTCGAGTTGCGGCAGGTGCTCTCTACTTACGATGGGGACCTCAGGGACCCGCTCTGGAGGCCTCAGGAAAGGCCAGTCCCCATGCGAGTTGCACGGGGGCCTCTGGGGATTCCTCTCCTGTCGATGCCGGGGCCTAAGACCTTGTGTGGAGTCGGTGCGGGAACCTGAGGATTCCTCTCCAGTGCTGACATGGATCTTGGGGTACTTCTGCAGTCTTCCGAGGGGAGTCCGTCCTCGTCTCGAGTGGGGGCATGCACGTGCGCTTTCCTCCCGAGCTGTAGCAGTGGTGTCACGCTTCATTTCCGTGGATCAAGGGATCTGTGGCTTTCCCTCGAGGCTTTCCCACGAGGCTTTCCCACGAATCTTTCCCACAGGGCTCTCCCACGTGCCACCGTGGTGTGAGTCGATCCTCGGATTGAAAGTCGAGGCAGTGCAGGGAAAACAGGTTTCCCTGGAATGTACTGAGACATTTGGGGGACTCTGGAATGGTGCACGAACCTGGAGTTCCTCTCGCCTTTCCTGTGGAGAGTGCCTCCTCTTGAGATGCGACGGGAATGCGGTGAATTCTTTCCCCACCACGCAGGGAAAGGATCCCTCCTCTCGAGCTAGGAGGCGGAAACGGGGCTCCTCTGGATGTGGGCGGAACTCTCGTGCTTCCTGTCGAGTGGAGAGGAGGATGTCGGGGAACTTCTTGAGTTGCAGCAAGTGTGCCAAGGACCCTTGGGAAGTTCCAGAAGTTAGGTGTGATTAGCATGTAGACGCCTCAGCGGAAATGGGCCTCACCTCGGCTGCGGGGGAGAACCTCCTGGATATTCTCGAGTTGCGGCAGGTGCTCTCGACTTAGGAAAGGGACCTCAGGGACCCGCTCTGGTGGCCGCTGGAAAGGCCAGTCCCCATGCGAGTTGCTCGGGGGCCTCTCGGGTTTCCTCTCCCGTCGTTGCCGGGGCCTATAACCATGTGTGAAGTCGGTGCCGGAACCTGAGGATTCCCCTCCAGTGCTGACATGGATCTTGAGGTACGTCTGGAGTCTCCCCAGGGGAGTCAGTCCTCGTCTCGAGTTCGGGGCATGCACGTGCGCTTTCCTCCCGAGCTGTAGCAGCAGTGTCACGCTTCCCTTGGCGTGGATCAAGGGATCTGTGGCTTTCCCTCGAGGCTTTCCCACGAGGCTTTCCCACAGGGCTTTCCCATGTGTCACCGTGGTGTGAGTCGATCCTCGGCTTGAAAGTCGAGGAAGTGCAGGGAAAACAGGTTTCCCTGCAATGAACTGAGACATCTGGGGGACTCTGGGAATGGTGGCACGACCCTGGAGTTCCTCTCGCCTTTCCTGTGGAGAGTGCCTCCTCTTCAGATGCAACAGGATCGTCGGTAATTATTTCCGGAACACGCAGGGAAAGGATCCCTCCTCTCGAGCTAGGAGGCGGAAATGGGGCTCCTCGGGATGTGGGCGGGACTCTCGTACTTCCTCTCGAGTGGAGACGGGTATGTCAGGGAACTTCTTGAGTTGCAGCAAGGGTGTGAAGGACCCTTTGGAAGTTCCAGAAGTTAGGTGTGATTAGCCTTGAGACACCTCGCGGAAATGGGCCTCATCTCGCCTGGAAGGGAGAACCTCCTGGATTTTCTCAGGTTGCGGCAGGTGCTCTCGACTTACGACGGGGACCTCAGTGACCCGCTCTGGTGGCCTCAGGAAAGGCCAGTCCCCATGCGAGTTGCTCGGGGGCCTCTCGGGATTGCTCTCCCGTCGATGCCGGGGCCTAAGACTGCCGGGACTCTAGGAATGGTGGCACGACCCTGGAGTTCCTCTCGCCTTTCCTGTGGAGAGCGCCTCCTCTTCAGATGCAACGGGAACTTCGGGAATTCTTTCCCGACCTCGCAGGGAAAGGATCCCTCCCCTCGAGTTAGGAGGCGGAAACGGGGCTCCTCTGGATGTGGGCGCGACTCTCGTGCTTCCTCTCGAGTGGAGACGGGTATGTCGGGGAACTTCTTGAGTTGCAGCAAGGGTGTGAAGGACCCTTTGGAAGTTCCAGAGGTTAGGTGTGATTAGCCTCGAGACGCCTCAGTGGAAATGGGCCTCATCTCGCCTGGAGGGGAGAACCTCCTGGATTTTCTCGAGTTGCGGCAGGTGCTCTCGACTTACGTCGGGGACCTCAGGAACCCGCTCTGGTGGCCTCAGGAAAGGTCAGTCCCCATGCGAGTTGTTCGGGGGCCTCTCGGGATTCCTCTCCCGTCGATGCCGGGGCCTAAGACTGCCGGGAGCCAGTGTGAGGAAGCCCGCCCTTGACAAGGTTATGAGGAAGGAAGCTGACATACGCAAGGCATGCTCAGACTTCAGGGATCCCTCTGGAAATTTTTAAGCACGTACCCCAACATAAATCTGCCGGTTTTTGTGGCTCTGCTTTTTCACTCTTCTGACCTTTTCTGGAAAAAGTCAATTCAGGCCGTTAGTCTTCTGCATTTGAAAGAGTGTTTCAATCCAAAAACCTTCTGATTTCTTTCTAGCCTGCCTGTAGGACTCGTACAGCTGCGCTTGTGATTGTTTGAGGCCTCCTGACCGCAGGAGGCACAGGAAGCTTAAAACATCCTAGGAATGCAGGAGCTTCCGAGGAGTCAGAATCTTTAGAATAAGACTGATTAATAGTTTCATTTTTTGGGTCAATGCTTGCTGCCAAATTTTCATATCCTTTATTTTTAGATATAGTTGGTATATAGAAAAACAAGTAGTAGACCTGGTATTAGCAACATTAGATCTTTGAGTTAAGTACCTTCTTTGTTATAACCCACTGCACCTTTGTTCTGTAGAGATGTAACTTTAATGCTTTAAGGAGATGCAGATTAAAGAAAAACACTTCAGGGGAAACAAAATTAACATTCATTAAGGAAGAGAGCCAAAAAGTGTTAACAAGCCTCTTGGCCAGAAGATAATGTAAATCACCTGAGACCTTTTGTATACAAAATGATATACAGAAAGAATCTGGGTTGCGAACACTACATAATTTTGTGTTATCCATTGATCTCCATGTTTTATCAAAAGTATAAAAGGCCTTCTGAACAATAAAGGAGGAGGCCAGGGGCCGGGGGCCAGTTTCTCGGACCAGCTTCTCGAACTAGTCTCTCAGCCTGGTTTCTTGGGACTCTGGCTCCCCCCGTGTCTTTCTCTCTCTTTCTTCTTCTCTACCTTTCCTTCTCTCTGCTCTTTACTATAACTTCAGGCTGAATCTCCACCTGGAGTGCGGAGGCTCGCCAGGTCTACTTACTTGCCCTGGCTGTTAAGACCCGCACAAAAGGGAGCTTAAGGCTAGGCACCCTTAGATATTCAAGCGGGCGCCGGTGGCCCAACGTAGGTGGTGTAAATTCCTTGTCTGGAATTTTATTGGCCGTCCGCATAAACCAAGCTATTCAGCCCTCTTCCTCCACTTAATCTTGGTACTACACTATAGTTTCCTAATCTAATCTTACATTAATAAATAAACAAGTCTTTCCACGCCAACGCCGTCCACCCTTCGAATTCCCTGGATCCACCGGGGCTGGACCCCGGCATAAGACCTTGTGTGGAGGCGGTGCCGGAACCTGAGGATTCCTCTCCAGTGCTGACATGGATCTTGGGGTACTTCTGGAGACTCCCAAGGGGAGTCAGTCCTCGTCTCGAGTGGGGGCATGCACGTACGCTTTCTCCCGAACTGTAGCAGCACTGTCATGCTTCCCTTCGCGTGGATCAAGGGATGTGTGGCTTTCCCTCGAGGCTTTCCCACGAGGCTTTCCCACGAGGCTTTCCCACAGGGCTGTCCCACGTGCCACCGTGGTGTGAGTCCATCCTTGGCTTGAAAGTCGAGGCAGTGCAGGGAAAAAAGGTTTCCCTGGAATGGACTGAGACATCTTGTGGACTTTGGGAATGGTGGCACGACCCTGGAGTTCCTCTCGCCTTTCCTGTGGAGAGCGCCTCCTCTTGAGATGCGACGGGAACGTCGGGAATTCTTTCCCGACCACGCAGGGAAAGGATCCCTCCTCTCGAGCTAGGAGGCGGAAATGGGGCTGCTCTGGATGTGGGCGGGACTCTCGTGCTTCCTCTCGAGTGGAGACGGGTATGTCGGGGAACTTCTTGAGTTGCAGCAAGCTTGTGAAGGACCCTTTGGAAGTTCCAGAGGTTAGGTGTGATTAGCCTCGAGACGCCTCAGGGAAATGGGCCTCATCTCGCCTGGAGGGGAGAACCTCCTGGATTTTCTCGAGTTGCGGCAGGCGCTCTCGACTTACGACGGGGTCCTCAGGGACCCGCTCTGGTGGCCTCAGGAAAGGCCAGTCCCCATGCGCGTTGCTCGGGGGCCTTTTGGGATTCCTCTCCCATCGATGCCCAGGCCTAAGACCTTGTGCGGTGTCGGTGCCGGAACCTGAGGATTCCTCTCCAGTGCTGACATGGATCTTGGGGTACTTCTGGAATCGCCCCAGGGGAGTCAGTCCTCGTCTCGAGTGGGGGCATGCACGTGTGCTTTCCTCCGAGCTGTAGCAGCAGTGTCACACTTCCCTTCCCGTGGATCAAGGCATCTGTGGCTTTCCCTCGAGGCTTTCCCACAGGGCTGTCCCACGTGCCACTGTGGTGTGATTCGATCCTCGGCTTGAAAGTCGAGGCAGTGCAGGGAAAACAGGTTTCCCTGGAATGGACTGAGACAACTGCAGTACTCTGGAAATGGTGGCACGACCCTTGAGTCCCTCTCGCCTTTAAGGTGGAGAGTGCCTCCTCGTGAGATGCAACAGGAACGCCGGGAATTCTTTCCCGACCCTGCAGGGAAAGGATACCACCTCTCGAGCTAGGAGGCGGTAACGGGGCTCCTCTGGATGTGGGCGGGACGCTCGTGCTTCCTCTTGAGTAGAGACGGGTATATCCGGGAACTTCTTGAGTTGCAGCTAGGGTGTGAAGGACCCTTTGGAAGTTCCAGAGGGTAGGTGTGATTAGCCTCGAGACGCCTCAGCAGAAAGGAGCCTCACCTCGCCAGGAGGGGAGAACCTCCTGGATTTTCTCGAGTTGTGGCAGGTGCTCTCGACTTACGATGGGGACCTCACGGACCCGCTCCGGTGGCCTCAGGAAAGGCCAGTCCCCAAGCGAGTTGCTCGGGGGCCTCTCGGGATTCCTCTCCCGTCGATGCCGGGGCCTAAGACCTTGTGTGGAGTCGGTGCCGGAACCTGAGGATTCCTCTCCAGTGCTGACATGGATCTTGGGGTACGTCTGGAGTCTCCCCAGGGGAGTCAGTCCTCATCTCGAGTGGGGGCATGCACGTGCGCTTTCCTCCCTGGGCTGTAGCAGCAGTGTCACGCTTCCCTTCGCGTGGATCAAGGGATCTGTGGCTTTCCCTCGAGGCTTTCCCACGAGGCTTTCCCACAGGGCTGTCCCACGTGTCACCGTGGTGTGAGTCGATCCTCGGCTTGAAAGTCGAGGAAGTGCAGGGAAAACAGGTTTCTCTGAAATGAACTGAGACATCTGGGGGACTCTGGGAATGGTGGCACGACCCTGGAGTTCCTCTCGCCTTTCCTGTGGAGAGCGCCTCCTCTTCAGATGCAACGGGAACTTCGGGAATTCTTTCCCGACCACGCAGGGAAAGGATCCCTCCTCTCGAGCAACGAGGCGGAAACGGGACTCCTCTGGATGTGGGCGGAACTCTCGTGCTTCCTCTCGAGTGGAGACGGGTATGTCGGGTAACTTTTCGAGTTGCAACCAGGGTGAGAACGACCCTTTGGAAGTTTCAGAGGTTAGGTGTGATTAGGCTCGAGACCCCTCATCGGAAATGGGCCTCAACTCCCCTGGAGGGGATAACCTCCTGGATTTTCTCGAGTTGCGGCAGGTGCTCTCTACTTACGATGGGGACCTCAGGGACCCGCTCTGGAGGCCTCAGGAAAGGCCAGTCCCCATGCGAGTTGCACGGGGGCCTCTGGGGATTCCTCTCCTGTCGATGCCGGGGCCTAAGACCTTGTGTGGAGTCGGTGCGGGAACCTGAGGATTCCTCTCCAGTGCTGACATGGATCTTGGGGTACTTCTGCAGTCTTCCGAGGGGAGTCCGTCCTCGTCTCGAGTGGGGGCATGCACGTGCGCTTTCCTCCCGAGCTGTAGCAGTGGTGTCACGCTTCATTTCCGTGGATCAAGGGATCTGTGGCTTTCCCTCGAGGCTTTCCCACGAGGCTTTCCCACGAATCTTTCCCACAGGGCTCTCCCACGTGCCACCGTGGTGTGAGTCGATCCTCGGATTGAAAGTCGAGGCAGTGCAGGGAAAACAGGTTTCCCTGGAATGTACTGAGACATTTGGGGGACTCTGGGAATGGTGCACGAACCTGGAGTTCCTCTCGCCTTTCCTGTGGAGAGTGCCTCCTCTTGAGATGCGACGGGAATGCGGTGAATTCTTTCCCCACCACGCAGGGAAAGGATCCCTCCTCTCGAGCTAGGAGGCGGAAACGGGGCTCCTCTGGATGTGGGCGGAACTCTCGTGCTTCCTGTCGAGTGGAGAGGAGGATGTCGGGGAACTTCTTGAGTTGCAGCAAGTGTGCCAAGGACCCTTGGGAAGTTCCAGAAGTTAGGTGTGATTAGCATGTAGACGCCTCAGCGGAAATGGGCCTCACCTCGGCTGCGGGGGAGAACCTCCTGGATATTCTCGAGTTGCGGCAGGTGCTCTCGACTTAGGAAAGGGACCTCAGGGACCCGCTCTGGTGGCCGCTGGAAAGGCCAGTCCCCATGCGAGTTGCTCGGGGGCCTCTCGGGTTTCCTCTCCCGTCGTTGCCGGGGCCTATAACCATGTGTGAAGTCGGTGCCGGAACCTGAGGATTCCCCTCCAGTGCTGACATGGATCTTGAGGTACGTCTGGAGTCTCCCCAGGGGAGTCAGTCCTCGTCTCGAGTTCGGGGCATGCACGTGCGCTTTCCTCCCGAGCTGTAGCAGCAGTGTCACGCTTCCCTTGGCGTGGATCAAGGGATCTGTGGCTTTCCCTCGAGGCTTTCCCACGAGGCTTTCCCACAGGGCTTTCCCATGTGTCACCGTGGTGTGAGTCGATCCTCGGCTTGAAAGTCGAGGAAGTGCAGGGAAAACAGGTTTCCCTGCAATGAACTGAGACATCTGGGGGACTCTGGGAATGGTGGCACGACCCTGGAGTTCCTCTCGCCTTTCCTGTGGAGAGTGCCTCCTCTTCAGATGCAACAGGATCGTCGGTAATTATTTCCGGAACACGCAGGGAAAGGATCCCTCCTCTCGAGCTAGGAGGCGGAAATGGGGCTCCTCGGGATGTGGGCGGGACTCTCGTACTTCCTCTCGAGTGGAGACGGGTATGTCAGGGAACTTCTTGAGTTGCAGCAAGGGTGTGAAGGACCCTTTGGAAGTTCCAGAAGTTAGGTGTGATTAGCCTTGAGACACCTCGCGGAAATGGGCCTCATCTCGCCTGGAAGGGAGAACCTCCTGGATTTTCTCAGGTTGCGGCAGGTGCTCTCGACTTACGACGGGGACCTCAGTGACCCGCTCTGGTGGCCTCAGGAAAGGCCAGTCCCCATGCGAGTTGCTCGGGGGCCTCTCGGGATTGCTCTCCCGTCGATGCCGGGGCCTAAGACTGCCGGGACTCTAGGAATGGTGGCACGACCCTGGAGTTCCTCTCGCCTTTCCTGTGGAGAGCGCCTCCTCTTCAGATGCAACGGGAACTTCGGGAATTCTTTCCCGACCTCGCAGGGAAAGGATCCCTCCCCTCGAGTTAGGAGGCGGAAACGGGGCTCCTCTGGATGTGGGCGCGACTCTCGTGCTTCCTCTCGAGTGGAGACGGGTATGTCGGGGAACTTCTTGAGTTGCAGCAAGGGTGTGAAGGACCCTTTGGAAGTTCCAGAGGTTAGGTGTGATTAGCCTCGAGACGCCTCAGTGGAAATGGGCCTCATCTCGCCTGGAGGGGAGAACCTCCTGGATTTTCTCGAGTTGCGGCAGGTGCTCTCGACTTACGTCGGGGACCTCAGGAACCCGCTCTGGTGGCCTCAGGAAAGGTCAGTCCCCATGCGAGTTGTTCGGGGGCCTCTCGGGATTCCTCTCCCGTCGATGCCGGGGCCTAAGACTGCCGGGAGCCAGTGTGAGGAAGCCCGCCCTTGACAAGGTTATGAGGAAGGAAGCTGACATACGCAAGGCATGCTCAGACTTCAGGGATCCCTCTGGAAATTTTTAAGCACGTACCCCAACATAAATCTGCCGGTTTTTGTGCTCTGCTTTTTCACTCTTCTGACCTTTTCTGGAAAAAGTCAATTCAGGCCGTTAGTCTTCTGCATTTGAAAGAGTGTTTCAATCCAAAAACCTTCTGATTTCTTTCTAGCCTGCCTGTAGGACTCGTACAGCTGCGCTTGTGATTGTTTGAGGCCTCCTGACCGCAGGAGGCACAGGAAGCTTAAAACATCCTAGGAATGCAGGAGCTTCCGAGGAGTCAGAATCTTTAGAATAAGACTGGTTAATAGTTTCATTTTTTGGGTCAATGCTTGCTGCCAAATTTTCATATCCTTTATTTTTAGATATAGTTGGTATATAGAAAAACAAGTAGTAGACCTGGTATTAGCAACATTAGATCTTTGAGTTAAGTACCTTCTTTGTTATAACCCACTGCACCTTTGTTCTGTAGAGATGTAACTTTAATGCTTTAAGGAGATGCAGATTAAAGAAAAACACTTCAGGGGAAACAAAATTAACATTCATTAAGGAAGAGAGCCAAAAAGTGTTAACAAGCCTCTTGGCCAGAAGATAATGTAAATCACCTGAGACCTTTTGTATACAAAATGATATACAGAAAGAATCTGGGTTGCGAACACTACATAATTTTGTGTTATCCATTGATCTCCATGTTTTATCAAAAGTATAAAAGGCCTTCTGAACAATAAAGGAGGAGGCCAGGGGCCGGGGGCCAGTTTCTCGGACCAGCTTCTCGAACTAGTCTCTCAGCCTGGTTTCTTGGGACTCTGGCTCCCCCCGTGTCTTTCTCTCTCTTTCTTCTTCTCTACCTTTCCTTCTCTCTGCTCTTTACTATAACTTCAGGCTGAATCTCCACCTGGAGTGCGGAGGCTCGCCAGGTCTACTTACTTGCCCTGGCTGTTAAGACCCGCACAAAAGGGAGCTTAAGGCTAGGCACCCTTAGATATTCAAGCGGGCGCCGGTGGCCCAACGTAGGTGGTGTAAATTCCTTGTCTGGAATTTTATTGGCCGTCCGCATAAACCAAGCTATTCAGCCCTCTTCCTCCACTTAATCTTGGTACTACACTATAGTTTCCTAATCTAATCTTACATTAATAAATAAACAAGTCTTTCCACGCCAACGCCGTCCACCCTTCGAATTCCCTGGATCCACCGGGGCTGGACCCCGGCATAAGACCTTGTGTGGAGGCGGTGCCGGAACCTGAGGATTCCTCTCCAGTGCTGACATGGATCTTGGGGTACTTCTGGAGACTCCCAAGGGGAGTCAGTCCTCGTCTCGAGTGGGGGCATGCACGTACGCTTTCTCCCGAACTGTAGCAGCACTGTCATGCTTCCCTTCGCGTGGATCAAGGGATGTGTGGCTTTCCCTCGAGGCTTTCCCACGAGGCTTTCCCACGAGGCTTTCCCACAGGGCTGTCCCACGTGCCACCGTGGTGTGAGTCCATCCTTGGCTTGAAAGTCGAGGCAGTGCAGGGAAAAAAGGTTTCCCTGGAATGGACTGAGACATCTTGTGGACTTTGGGAATGGTGGCACGACCCTGGAGTTCCTCTCGCCTTTCCTGTGGAGAGCGCCTCCTCTTGAGATGCGACGGGAACGTCGGGAATTCTTTCCCGACCACGCAGGGAAAGGATCCCTCCTCTCGAGCTAGGAGGCGGAAATGGGGCTGCTCTGGATGTGGGCGGGACTCTCGTGCTTCCTCTCGAGTGGAGACGGGTATGTCGGGGAACTTCTTGAGTTGCAGCAAGCTTGTGAAGGACCCTTTGGAAGTTCCAGAGGTTAGGTGTGATTAGCCTCGAGACGCCTCAGGGAAATGGGCCTCATCTCGCCTGGAGGGGAGAACCTCCTGGATTTTCTCGAGTTGCGGCAGGCGCTCTCGACTTACGACGGGGTCCTCAGGGACCCGCTCTGGTGGCCTCAGGAAAGGCCAGTCCCCATGCGCGTTGCTCGGGGGCCTTTTGGGATTCCTCTCCCATCGATGCCCAGGCCTAAGACCTTGTGCGGTGTCGGTGCCGGAACCTGAGGATTCCTCTCCAGTGCTGACATGGATCTTGGGGTACTTCTGGAATCGCCCCAGGGGAGTCAGTCCTCGTCTCGAGTGGGGGCATGCACGTGTGCTTTCCTCCGAGCTGTAGCAGCAGTGTCACACTTCCCTTCCCGTGGATCAAGGCATCTGTGGCTTTCCCTCGAGGCTTTCCCACAGGGCTGTCCCACGTGCCACTGTGGTGTGATTCGATCCTCGGCTTGAAAGTCGAGGCAGTGCAGGGAAAACAGGTTTCCCTGGAATGGACTGAGACAACTGCAGTACTCTGGAAATGGTGGCACGACCCTTGAGTCCCTCTCGCCTTTAAGGTGGAGAGTGCCTCCTCGTGAGATGCAACAGGAACGCCGGGAATTCTTTCCCGACCCTGCAGGGAAAGGATACCACCTCTCGAGCTAGGAGGCGGTAACGGGGCTCCTCTGGATGTGGGCGGGACGCTCGTGCTTCCTCTTGAGTAGAGACGGGTATATCCGGGAACTTCTTGAGTTGCAGCTAGGGTGTGAAGGACCCTTTGGAAGTTCCAGAGGGTAGGTGTGATTAGCCTCGAGACGCCTCAGCAGAAAGGAGCCTCACCTCGCCAGGAGGGGAGAACCTCCTGGATTTTCTCGAGTTGTGGCAGGTGCTCTCGACTTACGATGGGGACCTCACGGACCCGCTCCGGTGGCCTCAGGAAAGGCCAGTCCCCAAGCGAGTTGCTCGGGGCCTCTCGGGATTCCTCTCCCGTCGATGCCGGGGCCTAAGACCTTGTGTGGAGTCGGTGCCGGAACCTGAGGATTCCTCTCCAGTGCTGACATGGATCTTGGGGTACGTCTGGAGTCTCCCCAGGGGAGTCAGTCCTCATCTCGAGTGGGGGCATGCACGTGCGCTTTCCTCCCGGGCTGTAGCAGCAGTGTCACGCTTCCCTTCGCGTGGATCAAGGGATCTGTGGCTTTCCCTCGAGGCTTTCCCACGAGGCTTTCCCACAGGGCTGTCCCACGTGTCACCGTGGTGTGAGTCGATCCTCGGCTTGAAAGTCGAGGAAGTGCAGGGAAAACAGGTTTCTCTGAAATGAACTGAGACATCTGGGGGACTCTGGGAATGGTGGCACGACCCTGGAGTTCCTCTCGCCTTTCCTGTGGAGAGCGCCTCCTCTTCAGATGCAACGGGAACTTCGGGAATTCTTTCCCGACCACGCAGGGAAAGGATCCCTCCTCTCGAGCAACGAGGCGGAAACGGGACTCCTCTGGATGTGGGCGGAACTCTCGTGCTTCCTCTCGAGTGGAGACGGGTATGTCGGGTAACTTTTCGAGTTGCAACCAGGGTGAGAACGACCCTTTGGAAGTTTCAGAGGTTAGGTGTGATTAGGCTCGAGACCCCTCATCGGAAATGGGCCTCAACTCCCCTGGAGGGGATAACCTCCTGGATTTTCTCGAGTTGCGGCAGGTGCTCTCTACTTACGATGGGGACCTCAGGGACCCGCTCTGGAGGCCTCAGGAAAGGCCAGTCCCCATGCGAGTTGCACGGGGGCCTCTGGGGATTCCTCTCCTGTCGATGCCGGGGCCTAAGACCTTGTGTGGAGTCGGTGCGGGAACCTGAGGATTCCTCTCCAGTGCTGACATGGATCTTGGGGTACTTCTGCAGTCTTCCGAGGGGAGTCCGTCCTCGTCTCGAGTGGGGGCATGCACGTGCGCTTTCCTCCCGAGCTGTAGCAGTGGTGTCACGCTTCATTTCCGTGGATCAAGGGATCTGTGGCTTTCCCTCGAGGCTTTCCCACGAGGCTTTCCCACGAATCTTTCCCACAGGGCTCTCCCACGTGCCACCGTGGTGTGAGTCGATCCTCGGATTGAAAGTCGAGGCAGTGCAGGGAAAACAGGTTTCCCTGGAATGTACTGAGACATTTGGGGGACTCTGGGAATGGTGCACGAACCTGGAGTTCCTCTCGCCTTTCCTGTGGAGAGTGCCTCCTCTTGAGATGCGACGGGAATGCGGTGAATTCTTTCCCCACCACGCAGGGAAAGGATCCCTCCTCTCGAGCTAGGAGGCGGAAACGGGGCTCCTCTGGATGTGGGCGGAACTCTCGTGCTTCCTGTCGAGTGGAGAGGAGGATGTCGGGGAACTTCTTGAGTTGCAGCAAGTGTGCCAAGGACCCTTGGGAAGTTCCAGAAGTTAGGTGTGATTAGCATGTAGACGCCTCAGCGGAAATGGGCCTCACCTCGGCTGCGGGGGAGAACCTCCTGGATATTCTCGAGTTGCGGCAGGTGCTCTCGACTTAGGAAAGGGACCTCAGGGACCCGCTCTGGTGGCCGCTGGAAAGGCCAGTCCCCATGCGAGTTGCTCGGGGGCCTCTCGGGTTTCCTCTCCCGTCGTTGCCGGGGCCTATAACCATGTGTGAAGTCGGTGCCGGAACCTGAGGATTCCCCTCCAGTGCTGACATGGATCTTGAGGTACGTCTGGAGTCTCCCCAGGGGAGTCAGTCCTCGTCTCGAGTTCGGGGCATGCACGTGCGCTTTCCTCCCGAGCTGTAGCAGCAGTGTCACGCTTCCCTTGGCGTGGATCAAGGGATCTGTGGCTTTCCCTCGAGGCTTTCCCACGAGGCTTTCCCACAGGGCTTTCCATGTGTCACCGTGGTGTGAGTCGATCCTCGGCTTGAAAGTCGAGGAAGTGCAGGGAAACAGGTTTCCCTGCAATGAACTGAGACATCTGGGGGACTCTGGGAATGGTGGCACGACCCTGGAGTTCCTCTCGCCTTTCCTGTGGAGAGTGCCTCCTCTTCAGATGCAACAGGATCGTCGTAATTATTTCCGGAACACGCAGGGAAAGGATCCCTCCTCTCGAGCTAGGAGGCGGAAATGGGGCTCCTCGGGATGTGGGCGGGACTCTCGTACTTCCTCTCGAGTGGAGACGGGTATGTCAGGGAACTTCTTGAGTTGCAGCAAGGGTGTGAAGGACGCCTTTGGAAGTTCCAGAAGTTAGGTGTGATTAGCCTTGAGACACCTCGCGGAAATGGCCTCATCTCGCCTGGAAGGGAGAACCTCCTGGATTTTCTCAGGTTGCGGCAGGTGCTCTCGACTTACGACGGGGACCTCAGTGACCCGCTCTGGTGGCCTCAGGAAAGGCCAGTCCCATGCGAGTTGCTCGGGGCCTCTCGGGATTGCTCTCCCGTCGATGCCGGGGCCTAAGACTGCCGGGACTCTAGGAATGGTGGCACGACCCTGGAGTTCTCTCGCCTTTCTGTGGAGAGCGCCTCCTCTTCAGATGCAACGGGAACTTCGGGAATTCTTTCCGACCTGCAGGGAAAGGATCCCTCCCTCGAGTTAGGAGGCGGAAACGGGGCTCTCTGGATGTGGGCGCGACTCTCGTGCTTCCTCTCGAGTGGAGACGGGTATGTCGGGGAACTTCTTGAGTTGCAGCAAGGGTGTGAAGGACCCTTTGGAAGTTCCAGAGGTTAGGTGTGATTAGCCTCGAGACGCCTCAGTGGAAATGGGCCTCATCTCGCCTGGAGGGAGAACCTCCTGGATTTTCTCGAGTTGCGGCAGGTGCTCTCGACTTACGTCCGGGGACCTCAGGAACCCGCTCTGGTGGCCTCAGGAAAGGTCAGTCCCCATGCGAGTTGTTCGGGGGCTCTCGGATTCCTCTCCGTCGATGCCGGGGCCTAAGACTGCCGGGAGCCAGTGTGAGGAAGCCCGCCTTGACAAGGTTATGAGGAAGGAAGCTGACATACGCAAGGCATGCTCAGACTTCAGGGATCCCTCTGGAAATTTTTAAAGCACGTACCCCAACATAAATCTGCCGGTTTTTGTGCTCTGCTTTTTCACTCTTCTGACCTTTTCTGGAAAAAGTCAATTCAGGCCGTTAGTTTCTGCATTTGAAAGAGTGTTTCAATCCAAAAACCTCTGATTTCTTTCTAGCCTGCCTGTAGGACTCGTACAGCTGCGCTTGTGATTG
>NW_017198920.1:0-7520 GCF_001704415.2 Capra hircus | reverse complement strand
TTCAAGATATATGGAATATACTTTTTTTAAGCTTACCGATAATTGTTTGTTTGTTTGTTTGTCTTCTGGTAAGCTGGTACCGAGATGGAATTTAGTCTCCTCTCTAGTTAAGAGAAACAAAGTTTTCTTAGAATGCAATTTTTGATAACAGACTATGGATTTCTTTACCTTTCATTGATTTATAATTGTTTTCATCAATCTGTTTTTTTCTTCGGTAAAGTAAATAAGCCTTATTTAAGATTTTGGTACATGTAGGATGGACTAAGCTTTCCCACTCTTGCAAGTTCCCTTAACCCTTCAGATTCTTCTCGTGGGACCAAAGATCTCACTTTCCTCCAGAGGGACAATCCAAGCTTTTTATTAGTTGATCTGCCCTGACATCAGAGTCCATTTGAGCACGAGTTGGCCTATATTTAGGCATGAAAAGCTATGACTACATAAAGAAAAGGTGACTTTATGATTCAGGGATGGCCATGATATGCCTTGCACTTCAGAGAAAATGGGTTAAAATGATTTTTTTTTCTTCAAACTGCACAGCCAGTTCTTTCAGCATATGCAATTGAAACATCTAGTCATTAGGTCAGTTTTCATTCCAATCCCAAAGAAAGGCAATGACAAAGAATATTCAAGCTGCGCTGCACAATTGCACTCATTCTCACACACTAGTAAAGTAATGCTCAAAATTCTCAAATTTCACATGAACTGTGAACTTCCAAATGTTCAAGAGGGATTTAAAACATGCAGAGAAACCAGAGATCAAACTGCCAACATCCACTGGATCATTGAAAAAGCAAGAGAGTTCCAGAAAAAAAAGACATCTATTTCTGCTTTATTGACTATGCAAAGCTTTGGACTGTGTGGATCACAATAAACTGGGAAAAATTCTGAAAGAGATGGGAATACCAGACCACCTGACCTGTCTCTTGAGAAACCTGTATGCAGGTCAGGAAGAAACAGTTCGAACTGGACATGGAACAACAGACTGGTTCTAAATAGGAAAAGGAATATGTCAAGGCAGTGTATTGTCACCCTGCTTATTTAACTTATAATGCAGAGTACATCATGAGAAACACTGGGCTGGAGGAAGCACACGCTGGAATCCAGATTGCTGGGAGAAATATCAAGAATCTCAGATATGCAGATGACACCACCCTTATGGCAGAAAGTGAAGAAGAACTAAAGAGTCTCCTGATGAAAGTGAAAGAGGAGAGTGAAAAAGTTAGCTTAAAGCTCCAGCATTCAGAAAACTAAAAATCATTGCATCCAGTCTCATCACTTCATGGCAAATAGATGGGAAAACATTGGAAACAGCAGCAGACTATTTTGGGGGGCTTGGAAATCACTGCAGGTGATGTCTGCCTCCATGAACTTAAAACGTATTTATGACTTGGAAGAAAGTGATGACCAAACTAGACAGCATATTAAAAAGCCGAGACGTTGCTTTGCCAACAAAGATCCATCCAGTCAAGGCTATGGTTTTTCCATATGTCATGGATGGATATGAAGATGTACTATAAAGAAAGTGACAGCTGAAAATTGGATGCTTTTGAACTGTGGTGTTGGAGAAGATGCTTGTAGGTCGCTTAGACTTACAAGGAGACGCAACCACTCCATCCTAAAGGAAATCAGGTCTGAATATACATTGGAAGGACTAATACTTGAACCTGAAACTCCAATACTTTGGCCACTTGATGTGAAGAGCTGACTCACTTGGAAGTTGCTTTGATTTGCTGTGAGTGTGGGAGCCCTCCCTGGGCAAAGGGCTCAGGGTCATTGCCACTGAATCACGACCTCCCAAGCAAGCGCATTCCAGCTGTGTGACATTCAGGAAGCAGGAGACTGGGAAAACTATCTTCCTTAGAGGAAGGAAAGTCATCCACAGAGAGTGTGTTTTCAGGCCTCTCTTTGCAGCAAGTGTTTGCTTCTCAGACATCAGAGCTGCAGGCTTGCTCTGAGGGCCTCAATTGCAGAGTCCAGGGCTGTGGTGTCTCACTGCACTTTCCAAGCATTGCAGACACATTCCTAGGTTGGAGCAGTGCTTCCCATGAGAAAGAAGCCTCGGGAGTGTGTCTGAGCGGGGCTGGAGTGCCATGCTAGGGTCACCTAGTCGAGGGCACCTTGCACATCCAATGGGCCCCAGGCGAGTAGCTATGGACCGGCCCTTCGGTTGAGACATCCCAAAGCAGGGAACAAAGCTAGCTCTGTCAGAAGGAGGAAAACAGCAATGGGATGGATTTTCAAGCAGTTGCTAAGTCACACCACGTTAGGGCTCCCCGGGAAAGAAATGCGAATTTTGGCCTCTAGGCCCAGTATCCAGATGTGTGCACAGGATATTTTCCCCACAGGATTCAAGAATGTTCCAGACAGACCTAAGCTCACTAGCCTCTCTCCTGCAGAGGAAATGAAATATTGTTGCTGAACCACGAAAAGATGCTGGGATTCTTGGCTTATGGAGGAGAAGAATTCAATCCAGGGCCCAAGACGAGGCTTGATTGCCTCAGAGCTTTTGTTGCAATAGAGTTTTATTAAAGGATAAAGGAGATAGAGAAAGCTTCTGACAGAGACATCACAAGGGGCCAGAAAGCGTACCCCCTTGCTAGTGTTAGTAATGGAGTTATATACTCTCCAATAAGTTATGACAACGAACAAAAGAATGTCTGGAGGTTGTAAAGACTCACTAGACCTACTCCCATAATTGACATTTTAAGATAACAGGATTAGCCAGAAGGTTTTTTCCAGAGACCGTCCTCAAGAAGGATGCATGATTGTTATATAATCCTAAGGAATGTAGAGGGAAAAACAGTTTGTCCTTCCTTCCTCCTTGAGAATTCTAGACCCCTCTCTCCTTGGGGACCCTTGAACTTCTTATAAACCTGCCTTGGCAATGGACTCTCTCAGAAACATGATTGAACAGCCGTTTGGAGCTTCCTTTGACTTTCCCTGGGAGGGAGGGAGCCCTCCCTGAGCACAGGGCCTCAGGGGCCATGGCCAATGAAAAAGAATCTCCCAGCAAGTGCTTTTCAGCCCTGTGTGACTCTCAGCCCACAGGAGGCTGAGAAAACTCTCTTCCTTGGAGGAAGGAAAGGCAGCCCAAGAGTGTGTTTCAGGCCTGTATCTTGCAGCAAGTGTTTGGCTTGTTAGACAGAAGACCTGCAGGCCTGTTCCAACAGACTCCAATGCCAGAATCAGGGCCTTGTGTCTCCCTGCAGTTTCCTGGCCTTGCAAACACATTCCTAGGTGAGAGCAGTTCCTGCCCATGGGGAAGCAGGCTGCGGGAGTGTGTCTGAGGGGGCCAGGTGTCATGCTGGGGTCACCTGGTCGAGGGCACCTTGCACCTCCAATGGACCCCAGGCAAGGAGTTGCAGGCCACCACCTTGCTTCTGAAATCCCAAAATGGGGAGCAAAGCTCGCTCTGTCAGAGGGAAGAAAACAGCAACAGGATGGATTTTCAAGCAGTTGCTAGGCTGTTACTGCGTTAGGGCTCCAAGGAAGGAAAATGGCGAATTTTAGCCCCTACGACTGGTATCCAGGTGGGCTCCCAGGATGATTTCCCCGCAGGATCCAAGAACGTTCCAGACAGACCTGGGCTCACTAGCTCCCTCCTGCAGAGGAAACATGAGAGAACAGCTGTTTGGAGGTTGCTTTGACTTCCCCTGGGAGGGTAGGATCCCTCCCTGGGTGCAGGGCCTCAGGGGCCATTGCCGCTGAGAAATGCCCTCGAAGCCAGACCTTTGCAGCCTTTGTATGACTCAGCACGGAGGGAGACTGGAAAAGCTCTCTTCCTTGGAGGAAGGAAAGGCAGCCCCAGAGAGTGTGTTTTCACACCTGTATCTTGCAGCAAGTGTTTGGCGTCTCAGACGTCAGACCTCCAGGCCTGCTCCAACGGCCTCAGTTCCAGAGTCAGGGCCGTGTGTCTCCCTGCATTTTCTGAGCCTTGGGAACACATTCCTAGGTCAGAACAGTCCTGGCCCATGGGGAAGGAGGCTGCGGGAGTGTGTCTGAGGGGGGTCGGGTGCCATGCTGGGGTCCAATAGACCCGTACCTCCAATAGACCCCAGGACAACAGCGGTGGGGCTCCCCCTGGCTTCCGAAATGCCAAAGCGAGAAGCAAAGCTAGCTCTATCAGAAGGAAGAAAAGAGCAAATCGGATGGATGTTCAGGCTGTTGCTGGGCCGCACCACTTCAGGGTCCCCCCCGAGAGGAACAGGCGCCCTGTGGCCCCCTAGGTCCGATATGCAGGTTAACACACAGGGTGTGTCCCCATAGGAGCCAAGAATTTTCCTGACAGACCTAGGCTCACTAGAGCTCTCCTACAGGGCAAAAGGGGTAGAACAGACTGTGGATGTGACTCTGCCTTTCCCAGCGAGCATGGGGCCCTCCCTACGGCCCGGGCTCCAGGGAAAATTGTCCCTGAAAAATGACCTCCAAGAAGCGCTTTTCCAGCAGGCTGGGATGCAGAGTTCACAGGATGCGGGGAAAGTGATCGTCCTTCAGGGAAGAAGAGGCAGCCACCCAGTGTGTGTTTGCAAGCCTGTATTTGGAAGAAACTGGTTAGCTCCTTCAAGGGGAGACCTCCAGGTCTGCTCAGAGGACCGAAATTCCAGAGGCAGCACCATGCATCTCCCCTGTCCTTTCTGAGCCTTGGAAAGACATGCCTAGCTTATAGCGGTATTGCTCATGAAGAAGCAGGATGCAGGAATGTGTCAGACATGACTGGGTGCCTTCCTGGGTTCAGCTCCGTGAGGGGCCTTTCCACTCAAAGTAGGTCCCATGCCTCCTTGGGGAGGAAGTGGGGCCCGCTTGCCTCCAAATTGCCAAAGGCTGGAACAAAGCTAGTTCTATCAGAGGTAAGAAAAGAGCAATTGGATGGATGTGGAAGCTGTTGCTGGGCCGCACTGCTTCAGGCCCCCCCCCCCTCCGCCCCCGAGAGAAACAGGCGCCCTGTGGCCCCTAGGTCCTGGATGCAGTTTCACACATAGAATGTGTCCCCATAGGAGCCAAGAATTTTCCTGACAGACCTAGGCTCACTAGAGCTCTCCTACAGAGCAAAGGGGATGGGACAGATGTGTGGCTGTGGCTCTGCCTTTCCCTGGGAGTGTGGAGCCGCTCCCTATGGCCCCGGGCTCCAGGGGAAGTTGCCCCTGAATAATGACCTCCAAGAAGCGCTTTTCCAACTGGCTGAGACGTGGAGTTCTCAGGATGCAGGGAAAGCGAGTGTCCTTCGGGGAAGCAAAGGCAGTCACCTGTTATCATGACTTACTAGAATAGTAGGTACCTTCTCCGGTTGGGCAGAGGCCTTCCCTACCTGATCTGAAAAAGAAAATGAAGTAGCTCGCTGATTTGAGAAATAATTCCCAGACTTGGGTTTCCAACCAGTATAGAATCCGACAATGGCCCTGTCTTTGTAGCCGCGTTAATTAACAGGTATGTGAAGCTCTAAATATCAGTGGAAATTACATACAGCATATAGGCCCCCAGTGTTCTGGAATGGTGGAAAGAAACAACCAAACTCTTGAAGAGACACTTTCAAAATGGATCATAGAGACTGACTGTACGTGGATGGGCTTGCTTCCGGCAGACTTACTCATATTACGGGTAACCGCACGTTCCCACAGTTGTTGTCCTTATGAAATTTTCTATGGGAGACCCCCTCCCACAGTGAGGCAGGTGTTAGCAGATTTGCCACAAGTAAGGGGGTGGGATTTCACAGCAGATGGAACAATTAGGTAAGGTAATAAATCAGGTAACTAAGTTTGTATAAAAAAGAATATCATTCCCCCTTGAGGAACAGATTCATGAATTTGTGCTCAGTGATCAGGTGTGGCTCAATGACTGGAAACACAATTCCTTGGCCTGACATCGGAAAGGTCCTTATACTGTTGTTTTAGCCACAATTCTGAAAGAGATGGGAATACCAGACCACCTAACCTGCCTCTTGAGAAATCTGGATGAAGGTCAGGAAGCAACAGTTAGAGCAGGACATGGAACAACAGACTGGTTCCAAAAAGGAAAAGGAGTATGTCAAGGCTGTATATTGTCACCCTGTTTATTTAACTTCTATGCAGAGTACATCATGAAAAATGCTGGGATGGAAGATACATAAGCTGGAATCAAGATTGCCGGTAGAAATATCAATCAACTTAGATATGCAGATGACACCACCATTATGGCAGAACGTGAAGAGGAACGGGTATGTCGGGGAACTTCTTGAGTTGCAGCAAGGGTGTGAAGGACCCTTTGGAAGTTCCAGAGGTTAGGTGTGGTTAGTCTCGAGATGCCTCAGCGGAAATGGGCCTCATGTCGCCTGGAATGGAGAGGCTCCTGGATATTCCCGAGTTTCAGCAGGTGCTCTCGAGTTACGACGGGGATTCAGGGACCCGCTCTGGCGGCCGCAGGAAAGGCCAGTTATCATGCGTGTTGCTAGGGGGCCTCTCGTGATTCCTCTCCCTCGATGCCGGGGCCTAAGACCTTGTGTGGAGTCGGGGCCGGAAGCTGAGGATTCCTCTCCAGTGCTGACATGGATCCTTGGGTACTTCTGGAGTCTCCCCAGGGGAGTCAGTCCTTGTCTCGAGTGGGGCATGCACGTGCGCTTTCCTCCCGAGCTGTAGCAGCAGTGTCACGCTTCCCGTCGCGTGGATCAAGGGATCTGTGGCTTTCCCTCGAGGCTGTCCCACGAGGCTTTCCCACAGGGCTCTCCCACGTGCCACCGTGGTGTGAGTCGATCCTCCATGAAAGTCGAAGCAGTGCAGGAAAACAGGATCCTCTGGAATGGACGGAGACATCTGGAGGCTCTTGGAATGGTGGCACGACCCATGAGTTCCTCTCGCCTTTCCTGTGCAGCGCGCCTCCTCTTGAGATGCGTCGGAAACGTCGGGAATTCTTTCCCGAGGAAGCAGGGAAGGATCCCTCATCTCGAGCTTGGAGGCGGAAACGGAGCTCCTCTGGAGGAGGCCGGACGCTCGTGCTTCCTCTGGAGTGGAGACGGGTATTCGGGGAACCTCCTGAGTTGTAGCAAGGGTGTGTAGGACCCTTTGGAAGTTCCAGAGTTTAGGTGTGATTACTCTCGAGAGACGCCGCAGAGAAAATGGGCCTCATCTCGACTGGAGGCAGAGAACCTCCTGGATTTTCTCGAGTTGGCGGCAGTGCTCTCGACATACGACCGTGACCATGGACAGTGTAGCAGATGTGTCACTCTTTCCCGTCGTGGGGATCAAGAGATCTGGCTTTCCCACGAGCTTTCCCACAGGGCTGTCCCACGTGCCACCATGGTGTGAGTGGATCCTCGGCGTGAAAGTCGAGGCATTGCGGGGAAAACAGGTTCCTCTGAAATGGACTGAGATATCTGGGGGACTCTTGGAATGGTGGCACGACCCTGGAGTTCCTCTCGCCTTTCCTATTGAGAGCCTTGCTCTTGAGAGGCCACGGGAACGCAGAAAAATCTTTTCCTGAGTAAGCAGGATAGGATCCCTCATCTCGAGCTACCAGGCGGAAACGGGGTTCCTCTGGATTTGGGCGGGACC
>NW_017198919.1:0-7520 GCF_001704415.2 Capra hircus | reverse complement strand
CTGGGAGGAAAGCTGCAATGGGGAAAGCAATCCCGGGGCAAAAGCCCACATGATGCCCGGGGAGACTATACAGCGAAAGGGAACGCACGGGCACACGAGCTGAGAAGATGCGACGAAAGGATGAAGCGCCGGCAGGCCCCCAATTAAAAAACTAAACAAATCTCACTACCCTTTATCACCTTCCCTCACCTTATCCTCCCCTTTTTTACTTTTCTCACATTTATACCATAGCCAACAATTACATCCATACATTATTCTTCATCATCTCAAATCCAACTCATCTTTCTCTATTCCATACCCACTCCTTCAATCCTTAACAAATACTATTAATACAGCATATTTATCTTATTTTTTCTAAATCTTTTCTAAATTTTCCATCAGTCACAATACTTTTTTATATTTACTCTTTCATTTATTTCTTTTAATCTTTTATCCTCTCATATTTTTTATATCCATCTAACTTATCACATGCAATCTTTTTTTCCTTTTTCGATTTACTTAAAAATTATGACTGTTAATTATTTAATTTCTTTACCCTTTTCTGTCTATCTATTATGTTAACACTATTCCTGTGTGCTCCATGTATTTCTTTTTTCCTCTTCATTCTCTGCGATGTCTCCTTCCAAAAAATCCATCATTTTTTGTGTCTTCTCATATTCTTCCTCCCCATACTTCATTTATTTACTTTCTCTTATATCTACTATATCATTTTCTATCATATCAAAAATCCAACCTTTTCTTCTTTTTTAATAAACCCATTTACATTTTTTTTTTTTTATTTTTTTATTTCAATCCTTCTACTCTCTTTACCCCTTATGATTTCATCTGTTTCCCCACTCACATCTTACTGCAAACCACCAAACCAATTTCCTCACTAACAATGCTCATCAATTCAACAGAAACCACTTCATCCCTTTCAACCTTTTTTTTTTTTTTTTTTTTTGACGAGGAACTGACTCCCTGGGAGACTCAGAAGTACCCCGGAAATCCATGTCAGCACTGGAGAGGGGCGGGGGGGGGGGGGTGGCGGCAGGGGGGGGGGGTGGTGGTGTGTTGGGGTGCGTGGGGGGTGGGTGATGCTCGTGCGAAGGAACCCTGTGTTGTCTCCTCCTATGGTGTGTTGTGTGTGTCCGTGTCCCTGCGTGTGGTGGTGATTAAGATCGTCTATCTCCGGCTTTCCCCCCCGGGCTGTCCCCGTGCCCCCGTGGTGTGCGTCGCTCCTCGCTTGCCCGTCGCGGCCGTGCCGGGCCCCCCGGTTTCCCTGGCCTGGCCTGCGCCCTCTGGGGGCCTCTGGGCCTGGTGGCCCGCCCCTGGCGTTCCTCTCGCCTTTCCTGTGGCGCGCGCCTCCTCTTGCGCTGCGCCGGCCGCCGGCCTTCTTTCCCGCCCCCGCCGGGCCCGGCTCCCTCCTCTCGCGCTCGCGGCGGCCCCGGGGCTCCTCTGGCTGTGGGCCTCTCGTGCTTCCTCTCGCGTGGCGCCGGGTCTGTCGGGGCCCTTCTTGCGTTGCCGCCCGGGTGTGCCGGCCCCTTTGGCCGTTCCCGCGGTTCGGTGTGCTTCGCCTCGCGCCGCCTCCGCGGCCCTGGGCCTCCTCTCGCCTGGCGGGGCGCCCCTCCTGGCTTTTCTCGCGTTGCGGCCGGTGCTCTCGCCTTCCGCCGGGCCCTCCGGGCCCCGCTCTGGTGGCCTCCGGCCCGGCCCGTCCCCCTGCGCGTTGCTCGGGGCCTCTCGGGCTTCCTCTCCCCGTCGCTGCCGGGCCTCCGCCCTTGTGTGGCGTCGGTGCCGCCCCTGCGGCTTCCTCTCCCGTGCTGCCCTGGCTCTTGGGGTCCTTCTGGCGTCTCCCCCGGGGCGTCCGTCCTCGTCTCGCGTGGGGCCTGCCCGTGCGCTTTCCTCCCGCGCTGTCGCCGCCGTGTCCCGCTTCCCTTCGCGTGGCTCCCGGTGCTTTCCCTCGCGGCTTTCCCCCGCGGCTTTCCCCCCGGGCTGTCCCCTGCCCCCCGTGGTGTGCGTCGCTCCTCGGCTTGCCCGTCGCGGCCGTGCCGGGCCCCGGTTTCCCTGGCCTGGCCTGCGCCCTCTGGGGCCTCTGGGCCTGGTGGCCCGCCCCTGGCGTTCCTCTCGCCTTTCCTGTGGCGCGCGCCTCCTCTTGCGCTGCGCCGGCCCGGGCCTTTTCCCGCCCCCGCCGGGCCCGGCTCCCTCCTCTCGCGCTCGGCGGCGCCCCGGGGCTCCTCTGGCTGTGGGCGGGCCTCTCGTGCTTCCCTCGCGTGGCGCCGGGTCTGTCGGGGCCCTTCTTGCGTTGCCCGGGTGTGCCGGCCCCTTTGGCCGTTCCCGCGGTTCGGTGTGCTTCGCCTCGCCCGCCTCCGCGGCCCTGGGCCTCCTCTCGCCTGGCGGGCGCCCTCCTGGCTTTTCTCGCGTTGCGGCCGGTGCTCTCGCCTTCCGCCGGGGCCCTCCGGGCCCCGCTCTGGTGGCCTCCCCGGCCCGTCCCCTGCGCGTTGCTCGGGGGCCTCTCGGGCTTCCTCTCCCGTCGCTGCGGGGCCTCCGCCCTTGTGTGGCGTCGGTGCCGGCCCCTGCGGCTTCCTCTCCCGTGCTGCCCTGGCTCTTGGGGTCCTTCTGGCGTCTCCCCGGGCGTCCGTCCTCGTCTCGCGTGGGGGCCTGCCCGTGCGCTTTCCTCCCCGCGCTGTCGCCGCCGTGTCCGCTTCCTTCGCGTGGCTCCCGGCTCTGTGGCTTTCCCTCGCGGCTTTCCCCGCGGCTTTCCGCGGCTTTCCCCCCGGGCCCCCGTGCCCCCCGTGGTGTGCGTCGCTCCTCGCTTGCCCGTCGCGGCCGTGCCGGGCCCCGGTTTCCCTGGCCTGGCCTGCGCCCTCTGGGGCCTCTGGGCCTGGTGGCCCCCCTGGCGTTCCTCTCGCCTTTCCTGTGGCGCGCGCCTCCTCTTGCGCTGCGCCGGGCCCGCCGGGCCTTCTTTCCCGCCCCGCCGGGCCCGGCTCCTCCTCGCGCTCGCGGCGGCCCCGGGCTCCTCTGGCTGTGGGCGGGCCTCTCGTGCTTCCTCTCGCGTGGCGCCGGGTCTGTCGGGCCCTTCTTGCGTTGCCGCCGGGTGTGCCGGCCCCTTTGGCCGTTCCCGCGGTTCGGTGTGCTTCGCCTCGCGCCCTCCGCGGCCTGGGCCTCCTCTCGCCTGCGGGCGCCCCTCTGGCTTTCTCGCGTTGCGGCCGGTGCTCTCGCCTTCCGCCGGGGCCCTCCGGGCCCCGCTCTGGTGGCCTCCGGCCCGGCCAGTCCCCCTGCGCGTTGCTCGGGCCTCTCGGCTTCCTCTCCCGTCGCTGCCGGGCCTCCGCCATTGTGTGGCGTCCGTCCGGCCCCTGCGGCTTCCTCATCCCGTGCTGCCCTGGCTCTTGGGGTCCTTCTGGCGTCTCCCCCGGGCGTCCGTCCTCGTCTCGCGTGGGGCCTGCACTGTGCTTTCTCCGCGCTGTCGCCGCCGTGTCCCGCTTCCCTTCGCGTGGCTCCCGGCTCTGTGGCTTTCCCTCGCGCTTTCCCCGCGGCTTTCCCCGGCTTTCCCCGGGCTGTCCCCGTGCCCCCGTGGTGTGCGTCGTCCTCGCTTGCCCGTCGCGGCCGTGCCGGGCCCCCGTTTCCCTGCTGGCCTGCGCCCTCTGGGCCTCTGGCCTGGTGGCCCGCCCCGGCGTTCCTCTCGCCTTTCCTGTGGCGCGCCTGCTCTTGCGCTGCCCGGGCCCGCCGGGCCTTCTTTCCGCCCCGCCGGGCCCGCTCCCTCCTCTCGCGCTCGCGGCGGCCCGGGGCTCCTCTGGCTGTGGGCGGCCTCTCGTGCTTCTCTCCGCGTGCGCCGGTCTGTCGGGCCCTTTTGTTGGCGCCGGGTTGCGGCCCCTTTGGCCGTTCCCGCGTTCGGTGTGCTTGCCTCGCCGCCTGCCGCCGGCCTGGCCTCCTCTCGCCTGGCGGGCGCCCTCCTGGCTTTTCTCCGCTTGCGGCCGGTGCTCTCGCCTTCCGCCCGGGCCCGGCCCGCTCTGGTGGCCTCCGGCCCGGCCCGTCCCCTGCGCGTTGCTCGGGGCCTCTCGGGTTCCTCTCCCGTCGCTGCGGGCCTCCGCCCTTGTGTGGCGTCGGTGCCGGCCCCTGCGGCTTCCTCTCCCGTGCTGCCCTGGCTCTTGGGGTCCTTCTGGCGTCTCCCCGGGGCGTCCGTCCTCGTCTCGCGTGGGGCCCTGCCCGCGCTTTCCTCCCGCGCTGTCGCCGCCGTGTCCCGCTTCCCTTCGCGTGGCTCCCGGCTCTGTGGCTTTCCCGCGGCTTTCCCCGCGGCTTTCCCCCGCGGCTTCCCCGGGCTGTCCCCGTGCCCCCGTGGTGTGCGTCGCTCCTCGGCTTGCCCGTCTGCCGGGCCCCCGGTTTCCCCCTGGCCTGGCCTGCGCCTCTGGGGCCTGGGCCTGTGGCCCGCCCTGGCGTTCCTCTCGCCTTTCCTGTGGCGCGCGCCTCCTCTTGCGCTGCGCCGGCCCGCCGGGCCTTCTTTCCCGCCCCGCGGGCCCGGCTCCTCCTCTCGCGCTCGGCGGCGGCCCCGGGGCTCCTCTGGCGTGGGCGGCCTCTCGTGCTTCCTCTCGCGTGAGACGGTATGTCGGGCCCTTCTGCGTTGCCGCCCGGGTGTGCAGGCCCTTTGGAGTTCCGCGGTTCGGTGTGTTCGCTCGCGCCCCTCAGCGGCCTGGCCTCCTCTCGCCTGGCGGGCGCCTCCTGGCTTTTCTCGCGTTGCGGCCGTGCTCTCGCCTTCCGCCGGGCCTCGGGCCCCTCTGGTGCCTCCGGCCGGCCGTCCCTGCGCGTTGCTCGGGGCCTCTCGGCTTCCTCTCCCGTCGCTGCCGGGCCTCCGCCTTGTGTGGCGTCGGTGCCGGCCTGCGGCTTCCTCTCCCGTGCTGCCCTGGCTCTTGGGTCTTCTGGCGTCTCCCGGGCGTCCGTCCTCGTCTCGTGGGGGCCTGCCCGTGCGCTTCCTCCGCGCTGTCGCCGCCGTGTCACTCTTCCCTTCGCGTGGCTCCCGGCTCTGTGGCTTTCCTCGCGGCTTTCCCCCGCGGCTTTCCCCGCGGTTTCCCCGGGCTGTCCACGTCCCCGTGGTGTGCGTCGTCCTCGGCTTGCCGTCGCGGCCGTGCCGGGCCACCGGTTTCCCTGGCCTGGCCTGCAGCATCTGGGGCTCTGGGCTGGGGCCGCCCCTGGCGTTCCTCTCGCCTTTCCTGTGCCGCGCCTCCTCTTGCGCTGCGCCGGGCCCGCCGGCTTCTTTCCCGCCCGCCGGCCCGGCTCCCTCCTCTCGCGCTCGGCGGCGGCCCCGGGGCTCCTCTGGTGTGGGCGGCCTCTCGTGCTTCCTCTCGCGTGCGCGCGGTCTGTCGGGCACTTCTTGCGTTGCCGCCCGGGTGTGCCGGCCCTTTGCCGTTCCGAGGTTCGGTGTGCTTCGCCTCGCGCCGCCTCCGCGGCCCTGGGCCTCTCTCGCCTGCGGGGCCCCTCCTGGCTTTTCTCGCGTTGCGGCGGTGCTCTCGCTTCCGCCGGGCCTCCGGGCCCCTCTGGTGCCTCCGGCCGGCCCTCCCCTGCGCGTTCTCGGGGCCTCTCGGCTTCCTCTCCGTCGCTGCCGGGCCTCCGCCTTGTGTGGCGTCGGTGCCACCTGCGGCTTCCTCTCCGTGCTGCCTGGCTCTTGGGGTCTTCTGGCGTCTCCCCGGGCGTCGTCTCGTCTGCGTGGGGGCCTGCCGTGCGCTTTCCTCCCGCGCTGTCGCCGCCGTGTCCGCTTCCTTCGCGTGCTCGGGTCTGTGGCTTTCCTCGCGCTTTCCCCGGCTTTCCCCCCGGGCTTTCCCACGGCTGCCCCCGTGCCCGGGTGTGCGTCGCTCCTCGCTTGCCCGTCGCGGCGTGCCGGGCCCCGGTTTCCCTGGCCTGGCCTGCGCCCTCTGGGGCTCTGGCCTGGTGCCGCCCCCTGGCTTCCTCTCGCCTTTCATGTGGCGCGGCCTCCTCTTGCGCTGCGCGGGCCGCCGGCTTCTTTCCGCCCCGCCGGGCCCGGCTCCCCTCTCGCGCTCGAGCGCGGCCCTGGGCTCCTCTGGCTGTGGGCCTCCTCGTGCTTCCTCTCGCGTGGCGCCGGGTCTGTCGGGCCCTTCTTGCGTTGCCGCCAGGGTGTGCCGGCCCTTTGCCTTCCCGCGGTTCGGTGTGCTTCGCCTCGCGCCGCCTCCGCGGCCCTGGGCCTCCTCTCGCCTGGCGGGGCCCCCTCCTGGCTTTTCTCGCGTTGCGGCCGGTGCTCTCGCCTTCCGCCGGGCCCTCCGGGCCCGCTCTGGTGGCCTCCGGCCCGGCCCCCCCTGCGTTGCTCGGGGCCTCTCGGCTTCCTCTCCCGTCGCTGCCGGGCCTCCGCCTTGTGTGGCGTCGGTGCCGGCCCCTGCGGCTTCCTCTCCCGTGCTGCCCTGGCTCTTGGGTCCTTCTGGCGTCTCCCCCGGGGCGTCCGTCCTCGTCTCGCGTGGGGCCTGCCCGTGCGCTTTCCTCCCCGCGCTGTCGCCGCCGTGTCCCGCTTCCCTTCGCGTGGCTCCCGGGCTCTGGCTTTCCCTCGCGCTTTCCCCGGCGCTTTCCCCGCGGCTTTCCCCCCGGGCTGTCCCCGTGCCCCGTGGTGTGCGTCGCTCCTCGGCTTGCCCGTCGCGGCCGTGCCGGGCCCCGGTTTCCCTGGCCTGGCCTGCGCCCTCTGGGGGCCTCTGGGCCTGGTGGCCCGCCCCTGGCGTTCCTCTCGCCTTTCCTGTGCGCGCGCCCCTCTGCGCTGCGCCGGCCCGCCGGGCCTTCTTTCCCGCCCCCCGCCGGCCCGGCTCCCTCCTCTCGCGCTCGGCGGCGGCCCCGGGGCTCCTCTGGCTGTGGGCGGGCCTCTCGTGCTTCCTCTCGCGTGGCGCCGGGTCTGTCGGGGCCCTTCTTGCGTTGCCGCCCGGGTGTGCCGCCCCCTTTGGCCGTTCCCGCGGTTCGGTGTGCTTCGCCTCGCGCCGCCTCCGGCCCTGGGCCTCCTCTCGCCTGGCGGGGCGCCCCTCCTGGCTTTTCTCGCGTTGCGGCCGGTGCTCTCGCCTTCCGCCGGGCCCTCCGGGCCCCGCTCTGGTGGCCTCCGGCCCGGCCCGTCCCCTGCGCGTTGCTCGGGGCCTCTCGGGCTTCCTCTCCCGTCGCTGCCGGGGCCTCCGCCCTTGTGTGGCGTCGGTGCCGGCCCCTGCGGCTTCCTCTCCGTGCTGCCCTGGCTCTTGGGGTCCTTCTGGCGTCTCCCCCGGGGCGTCCGTCCTCGTCTCGCGTGGGGGCCTGCCCGTGCGCTTTCCTCCCGCGCTGTCGCCGCCGTGTCCGCTTCCTTCCCGTGGCTCCCGGCTCTGTGGCTTTCCCGCTTTCCCGCGGCTTTCCCCCGCGGCTTTCCCCCGGGCTGTCCCCGTGCCCCCGTGGTGTGCGTCGCTCCTCGGCTTGCCCGTCGCGGCCGTGCCGGGCCCCCGGTTTCCCTGGCCTGGCCTGCGCCCCTCTGGGGCCTCTGGGCCTGGTGGCCCGCCCTGGCGTTCCTCTCGCCTTTCCTGTGGCGCGCGCCTCCTCTTGCG
>NW_017198918.1:0-7521 GCF_001704415.2 Capra hircus | reverse complement strand
ACCACTTCCTCCATGCCCTTTTCAAGAACTGGTCCTTTAGTTCCTGGGGACCTGAACCCACCCTTTCCCATGGGAGACAGAGAACAGGGTCCACCTGAGACCCCACCACTCCCCCTCTTTCCTCGGACACCTCTGCCCTCAGAGAGGTGGCCCTCATTAAGGCACCTTGATTAGGAAGTCCTACTGTGCCCTGGGTCCTTCACAGCCCACTCACTCCCTGGCATCTGGAAGACCCTGGAGATTATCTCTGTCCCTGAGAAAACTCTTCCTTGAATAAGCCTGAGCCCTCACATACATGAGTAGTTCAAAATAGGGAGGTGGGAAGAGATCGCTGACCCTGGGAGAGACTGCACACCCCTTTCTCAGAGTGGGCATGTCTCAGCAGATGCCCCACCATCAGCGTTTCACCTTGGCCTTCTCCCTCATATAGGTCTGTAACAGTCACCCTCGGAGCCCAAAACATACAAAAGTAAGAAGACATGGCAGAGGATTGAGGTCATAAAACAGTTTCCTTACGCAAAATATGACCCTTGATGGTCTCCACGACATCATGTTACTGAAGGTGCAAATTCTTCTTCCCTCTTCCCCGCTCCTGTTCTCCAGGTTTCCTTCCCCTCTTTCGTTCTCCAGGCTTCCTTCCCTCTCTCTGTTTCCAGGACTTCTCCTTCAGGTCTCATTACCCTCACACTTTCCCAACCTGCCTCTCACCAGCACCCCTCAGCTCAGCCTCTGGAAGGGGCTCTCATGTGGAGCAGCTGCCCTGTCCCTCCCTGGTTGCCTCCACCCATCCCCAAGCCATTTCCATCACTGACAGCCTTATTTCCTTCACAGTTGGAGGAGAAAGCCAACCTGACACTGGCTGTGCGGACACTCCCCCTTCTACCCCATGTCACCTTCATCTGTCCTGGGAGAATGTGCCAGGTGGCTGGCTGGGGAAGAACAGGTGTGAAGGAACCAGCCTCCAGCACTCTGCAAGAGGTGAAGCTGAGACTCATGGAGCCCCGGGCCTGTAGCCACTTCCCTGCTTTTGACCACAATCTCCAGCTGTGTGTGGGCAATCCCAGAGCACAAAATCTGCTTTTAAGGTGATTCTCAGACTACGGTCTTCCCCACAAATCACTCTCCAGGGAGCAGACACCTTTGGAAGGCGACGGAGTTAGGAGTGTCAGCCAGTGACAAAGTGTGAGACCTCAGGTTGAGGACAGGGGACTGTCTCTCTGCAGATCATCCTCCCTTGGCCCCATGGGGTCTCTGACCAGGGTCTGCTCAGGGTCAAGGGGTGCCTCCAGGGTCAGGGGGTGCCAAGAAGGAAAGAGAACAGCATCAGAGATGTATCACCTCATGAGGAGCCCGTGTTCCTGAGCCTGATGACAGGTCCGATCAACTCAGATTGGGACGACAGGGAGGAGGAGGTGGTTTCCCGGCTCACCTTCTCTCTCTCCCTTTCCTTCTGTTTCAACAGGGAGACTCAGGGGGCCCTCTTCTGTGTGCTGGGGTGGCCAGGGCATTGTCTCCTATGGACTGTCCAATGCAAAGCCCCCTGCCATCTTCACCCGGATCTCCCCTTACTGGCCCTGGATCGATGAGGTCCTGAAAGAGAATTAACCTGGAACCTGGGCCAGCATGAGGGGAAACCAGAGCAGGACTCCGCAGGTTCTCAGGTGCCACTCACCTGGATCTGACTCTGGTTTTCCTCTTAAAGCCCCGTCACATCCCTAATCCTCACGAAGGCCCCTTCAGGTCATAGAATTCCCAATAAATCCCAGCTTCCAGACCTGAGTGTGTGTCTCCTCTCTCTTCTCCCAGCATCAGAAATTCCAGAAGCCTTGAAAGGGGGGAGTGTGATGTGTGTGTGTGAGAGACAGAGAGGATACAGTGAAGAACAATAGGGAGAGAGAGAAGAGAAAGGGGTTCCCTGGAGTGGCAGGACCCCTATGTCCACCTTAAAGAAGAAAGTAGAGCAGATCCTCCCTGCCGTCATCATTAACTTTGAGCCATCTTTAGGGCTCTTCAGAATCCCTACGGAAAATGCTGAGTTGCAGGGTGTTTACAGCATCCTTGGCCTCTTCCCATTAGGTACCATATTAACATTCCATTCTCCTCCAAGTTCTGAATCAAAGATGTCTCTGGGCTTTTCTAAAGTGTCCCCCAAGAATATGTCATGTTGGCGGGGTGGGGGTGGGGTGGGAGGGGTTAGGCAGGGCTTTGTGAAGGAGCTGGGCAGGAATCACCTTCAGCATTTGGTTCACACTGGGCCCTCCTCACTGTCCACCTCGATAAGAAATCTACCATCTGTGCAGCTTTGATGTGGCGATGCAGAGATCTTGTGTCACTGACTTCTGCAAAAGGAATACATGGAGCTGATAAGAGGAGGGACAGCATCACAAGTCCTGCACGAACCACAGCCACAAACGACTGCTCCCAACCACTCTAGCCTGTGTGACCTCCACAACACCAGCGCTGTGAGCAACACAGAAGCAGAGGGTCAGTCCCGTGAGGACAGGGGGGCACTAACTCTATAATCTCGCCCAGGAGTGGAAGAGCCTTGATGTGCAGGATGGAGCCTGCCCCCTGGGTTCTGTGTAATGACCTGCATTGTGGAGCACACCTGAACTGGGTAATAGGCTTGTCCTTCATGCTGAGTGTCAGTCTGAACCCCTGCTTCTGTGTCCTTGGAGACCAGCCCGGAGTCAACAGTCCTGCAATGTCTCCCTGTGGAGCAGATCAGGGACCTGAGAGAGGAGATGGAGCTGCCACCTGGGTGCAGTGAAGCACTGACAGTGTCCTGCCCTGTGCTCCGATGGAGGCCCTGGAAGGCTGCCATCGCCCAGACGGGTCTTACGATGGAGGGGGGGCAGGACCAGGAGCCGAGCTGGCTCAGTCTTTCCCCTTTCATGTCCCCAGGGGGACTCTGGGGTGTGACAATGTAGCCCCCGGGAATTGTCTTCAATGGACAAAATAATGTGTCACCTCCAGGTCCTGTACAAAGTCTCAAGTCTCCTGCCCTGGATGAAGAAAACCATGAAAAGCCTCTGACTGCAGGAACAAGACCATCTTCCCTGGGGCTGATCCAGAATCACACTGCAGGATTGGGTGCCCACAGCTCAGTAACTGTGTCTCAGCTGGCCTCGAAGGCTGGTTGCTTATTTATTCACTGACTCCTATTCACAAATGCTCACTGTGTGTTTAGAAAGGCAATGACAGGATTCTGCTGTTTTCTGTTCCTCTCTCCCCCCTCCACCATGCTCTTCCCCTGAACCCCATGCAAAGTGTCACCCAGGTCTGCTTCCCCACACCTGTCGTCCAGGCCGCGCCCTCCTGCCAGGGCTGAAGCTGAGCACCATCAGGGGAAAACATGAACCTCTCTGGTTCTGGCGTTCAGGGTGTACTCCTTAGCTCCTTGCTCTGGGTACATGGCAGGGAGGAGTGGGTCACACCATGGGTCCCGACACCAAGAGCACAGCCTGGGGCTGCAGCTCCAGGACAGAGACCCTCCTACTGGGGAGGGGGGCTACCTGATCTGACCTTTAACCCCCAGAGCCAGGGGAGCTGGCCCAGAGCAGGGCTGGGTCTCCGAGAATCCCTCGTTCTCATCCAGCCCTCGTTCTCATCCAGCCTGAGTAGGAGTGTTATCACATGCAACTCTAGAACACAGTCATTTCGGTTCTAGCCATGAAGCAAATCTCTGCTCTGCTCACTGGAGCATACTCGGCCCTGGGGGAGGGGGCAGCAGGGAGGAAGAGAAGGAACAGGGCAGCCTTATTTTTTTACCCGTAATGTGCTGTGCTGTGCTTAGTCACTCAGCGCTCAGTCGCGTCGACTCTTTGCGGCCCATAAACTGTAGCCTGCAGGCTCCTCCGTCCTCGGAATTCTCCAGGCAAGAATATTGGAGTGGGTAGCTTTCCCTTCTCCAGGGGATCTTCCAACCCAGGGATTGAACCCAAGTCTCACCACATTGCAGGTGGATTCTATACCAGCTGAGCTACCAGGGAAGCCTACTCTTAATACAGTAGGTAGAAATGTCACTGCTTAAATGGTAGGAACACCCATTTGAAAGGCAGTTAGAATCTGATTCTAAACACTCATCCACTGGATGGGCCAGAAACAGGCTCCCTGTCAGGCTGCAAGCTCCTGCCTGTGCAAACCAAACTGCAGTCTTGGAGGCCCACGTGGTCTGGACAAATGGAGAAGCGCCTCTGCTCTTAGGCTGTCACGGTTGCTGCTCCATAGGGTCCGAGACAACCTAGACTTTCATCCTGGGGAAGGTCTTGGTTTGGAGAGCATGTGAGTTTTGCTGGGCAAGATCTCCCTGTCCTGGTCTCCCCTCGCCAGACGCTTCCGTCTGCCATCCCTCCGGGCTCTTGACTGTGGTGCTGAGCTGCCTGGGAGCTGAGCCTGTGCTCCAGCCCTTGGCTAGTGCCGCCCTACCCTACACACAGCACTGTGCTTCTCTGGGGATGTGTCAACACTCTGGATACGGTTACCCTAAACGCAGGCCCTTTCCCCTCTGGCTGTGCACAAATCACCCAGCAACACAATCTCCTAGTGACCTGGGCACCTTTACAAAGAAGAGCGATGATGACACAGCTTCTGATTTGGAGCTGAAAAAATCCCAAGATTCACTAGGGACCCAGCTCCTTGATTGAAAATACACAAAAGAAAACAAAGAAACAAAAATGTACTGTTTAAAACATGAGCCTAGCCACATATATATTCAGCTCAAGTATAACATTTACTTTGAGGAAATGGTTCTGTTGTTTGGAAAAGTTTAAGAATATTAGTTGCAGACTCTCGTCCTCCTTCAAGAGATGAGGAGACAGTCCAGGAGGGACTTTGAGTGCCTGGAGACCCCACAGAGTTAGGACGGATCCTGGGCTCAGCCAGGTCCCCTTAGAGCCAGGCCAGCAAGAGGACTTCCATGTTTTCTAACCCTGCCCACTGATGACTTCCTGCCATCCCTGGACCAGACAGGAGCCTCTGCTCAGATACCTCCCTCCACACAGAGCGAGTCCCCGGGCTCCCATGGCAGCCGTTCTCTGACAAGTACTCAGACAGCTTCCTGGTGAGCTGTTCTGTCTGCTCATGGGCACAATCAGATGAAGGTGCGTGAGCACCTAAAACATGCTGATTTCTTCAAATCTTCTGGTCTGTGGAAATGTCCTCCATCCCCCACTTTTGAGGAAACAGTCCTTAACTTCTTTAAACATCTTTGCAATGGAAATAAGAAACAAAACAAAATAAAAACATCCCTGGACTTCCCTGGTGGCTCAGTGGATAAGAATCTGCCTGCTAATGCAGGGGGCATGAGTTTGATCCTTGATCTGGGAAGCTTCCGCTTGATTCAGAACAAGTAACTTATGCAGGAAACCTACTGAGCCCACGTGCTGTAACTACCGAAGCCTGTGTGCCTGGAGCCTATGCTCTGCAGCAAGCATAGCCACCACAGTGAGAGGCCTGCACACCTGAGGGAAGAATAGCCACTCTAGAGAATGCCCACATGGAGCAAGGAAGACCCTACACAGCCAGAAATACATACATAAATGAATACAATTGTTAACATATCTGTAATGACCTCCAATGAAACGCCTCTACTGACCAAGGCCTCTCCCACCACTTGTTCCCCCCAGACCCACAAGAAGATTCAGTTCTCAATATACCTGGGGAGAGAACCGCCAGGCCAGCTCTGGGGATGATGGACCTGAAAGGTCAAGCCCTTGCTAGTCTGTTTCGGGAATGTGCTTTGGAACAGGAACGGCTCTGCCTTCCCTGCCCATGTCCGTGCTGCTGTTGGTACCACAGTGGTCTTGCAGGGTTTATTTCCTGTCTCTGTATCCCACGCAACACGACTTTTGGCCAACAAATGCTTTACTGTGAAAGAATGTTGAAGCCATGAGTTCATGTCCCATATCACCCAGAAACAGCTGGCCCGAGAATTGTGTAAGACTTAGTAATGTAGATGGTGGAAAGACAACCACCTTCAAGACTGGGATGCTGTCTTCCAGGATGTGGTATGTGCTTTAAGCCAGCAGTGAGTATAGGGTGTTGTTTCTCTCCTAGCCAGAATACATGGTTCTAGAGACAACGAAGTGACCCAGAGGGTGGCTCTCATTCCTACTATTGCACCTATTAACTCTGTCTCAGAAGGTTTCCTTCTGTCTGTATAACCTTGGACTCTTCTGATTTTTAGAGGCCTTAATTTGTAGGAAAGCAATCAACAGACTGATAAACTTACTATGCAAGTTAGGTGGGTGATGCTAATTGCCGAGGGAAGATGAGATTCCCTGTGTTACATCTTGGTAACTTGGTATTTCCATTCCTATTAGTGATGGTCAGTGAAAGGCTACTTTTAGCCCAATAAACATAAGACCAGTAAAATCCTTCAAGAATAAAGAATCCCATTGGCTGAGACGCTTGAGATAAAGATCCCCTCTGTATGCTTCTCAGATGATAAAATTCCTGTCCTTAATGACCACCCAGTCTCCTTGGTCAAGGATCCTTTCAAATTTACTGAAAAGAGATGATGTGTGTGTGTATGTGTGTGTGTGGTGTGTGTGTATCCATCTGGTCTAATGTTTTATTTAAGACCTTTGTTTCCTTTTTTATCTGAATGATCTATCCATTGAAGTAATTGGGGTGTTAAAGTCCCATATTTTTACTGCATTACCATCAATTTCTCCCTTTATGCTTGTTAATATTATGTGTTTAGGTGCTCCTATGTTGGTTGTGTTATATCTAAAACTGATATGTCTTCTACTTGGATCGATCCCTTGATCGTTATGTAATGTTCTTATTTGTCTCTTGTCACAGTCTTTGTTTACAACATTTTGTCTGATACAAGTATTGCTACCCTGGCTTTAATTTTGTTTCCATTTGCTTGGAGTACGTTTTCTATCCCTTATTTTCAGTCTGTGAGTATCTGTAGATCTGAAGTGAGTCTCTTGTAGGCAGCATTTGTATGAATCTTGTTTCTGCACCCGTTTAGGTATTGCATGCCTTTTTAATTGGCTCATTTAGTCCATTTGTATTTAAAGTAGTGTTGACAGGTATGTACTTTTTGCCGTTTGTTCATTGTTTTTCAGTTGTTTCGTGCTTCTTTTTTTTTTCTTTTTCGCTCTCTTCCCTTGTGATTTGATGATTATCTTAGTGTTACATTGGATTCTTTTCTCTTTTTTCTTTGTGTTATCCAGCACAGATTTTGGTGTGTGATTACCATCAGGCTTATATATATGTATCAATATATATACATCAGTATTCTATAACTGTAATTATTTTCAATTGTTGGCTCTTAAGTTTAACACATCCTTACGACTCTGCATTTTTATCCCTCTCATTGTTCATTTTTTTTGACATTGTACTTTATGGCTTTTTATTCAAGTGTTCCTTAAGTACCTATTGTGGATATAGATGATTTTACTACTTTCATCTTTCCAACTTTCTACTAGCTTTATAAGTGGTTGATAGCTACCCTGAAGGTTGTTGCTGTTCAGTCGCTCAGTCATGTCCAACTCTGCCGCCTCATGG
>NW_017198917.1:0-7522 GCF_001704415.2 Capra hircus | reverse complement strand
TGAGGCGGAAACGGGGCACCTCTGGATATGGCGGAACTATGGTGTTCTCTTCCTCTCGAGTGGAGTCGGGTATGTCGGTGAACTTCTTGAGTTGCAGCAAGGGTGTGAAGGACCCTTTGGAAGTTCCAGAGGTTAGGTGTGATTAGCCTCGAGACGCCTTAGCGGAAATGGGCCTCATCTCGCCTGGAGGGGAGAACCTCCTGGATTTTCTCGAGTTGCGGCAGGTGCTCTCGACTTACGACGGGGACCTCAGGGACCCGCTCTGGGCCTCAGTAAAGGCAAGTCCCCATGCGAGTTGCGGGGGCCACTCGGGATTCCTCTCCCGTCGATGCCGGGGACTAAGACCTTGTGTGGAGTCGGTGCCGGAACCTGAGGTTTCCTCTCCAGTGCTGATATGGATCTTGGGGTACTCTGGAGTCTCCCAGGGGAGTCAGTCCTCGTCTCTAGTGGGGGCCTGCACGTGCGCTTTCCTCGAGCTGTAGCAGCAGTGTCACTCTTCCCTTCCATATATCAAGGGATCTGTGGCTTTCCCTCGAGGCTTTCCCACGAGGCTTCCACGAGGCTTTCCCACAGGGCTATCCCACGTGCCACCGTCGTGTGAGTCGATCCTCGGCTTGAAAGTCGAGGCAGTGCAGGGAAAAGGTTTCCTGGAATGGACTGAGACATCTGGGGGACTCTGGGAATGGTGGCACGACCCTGGAGTCCTCTTGCCTTTCCTGTGGAGAGCGCCTCCTCTTGAGATGCGACGGGAACGCCGGGAATTCTTTCCCGACCACGCAGGGAAGGATCATTTCTCTCGAGCAAGAGTAGGAAACGGGGCTCCTCTGGATGTGGGCAGAACTCTCGTGCTTCCTCTCGAGTGGAGACGGGTATGTCGGGAACTTCTTGAGTTGCAGGAAGGGTGTGAAGGACCCTTTGGAAGTTCCAGAGTTAGGTGTGATTAGCTCTAGACGCCTCAGCGGAAATGGGCCTCATCTCGCCTGGAGGGGAGAACCTCCTGGATTTTCTCGAGTTGCGGACAGGTGCTCTCGACTTACGTCGGGGACCTGAGGGACCCGCTCTGGTGGACTCAGGAAAGGCCAATCCCATGGAGTTGTTCGGGGGGCCTATCAGGATTCCTCTCCCCTCGATGCAGGGGCCATAAGATCTTGTGTGGAGTCGGTGCCGGAACCTGAGCATTCCTCTCCAGTGCTGACATGGATCTTGGGGGTACTTCTGGAGTCTCCCCAGGGGAGTCAGTCGCTTCGTCTCTAGTGGGGGCATGCATGTGCGCTTTCCTCCCGAGCTGTAGCAGCAGTGTCACACTTCCCTTCGCGTGGATCAAGGGATCAGGGGCTTTCCCTCGGAGGCTTTCCGATGAGGCTTTCCCCACCCTCGAGGCTTTCCCACAGGGCTGTCCACGTAGCCACCGTGGTGTGAGTCGATCCTCGGCTTGGAAGGTCGAGGCAGTGCAGGGAAAAGAGGTTTCCCTGGAATGGACTGAGACATCTGGGGGACTCTGGGAATGGTGGCACGACCTGGAGTTCTCTCGCCTTTCCTGTGGAGAGCGCCTCCTCTGAGATGCGACGGGAACGCCGGGAATTCTTTCCGATCACGCAGGGAAAGGATCCCTCCTCTCGAGCTATGAGGAGGAAACGGGGCTCCTCTGGATGTGGGTGGACTCTCGTGCTTCCTCTGGAGTGGAGACGGGTTTGTCGGGGAACTTCTTGAGTTGCAGCAAGGGGTGTGAAGGACCCTTTGGAAGATTCCAGAGGTTAGGTGTGATTAGACACCGAGACGCCTCAGCGGAAATGGGCCCTCATCTCGCCTGGAGGTGAGAACCTCCTGAATTTCCTCGAGTTGCCGGCAGGTGCTCTCGCCTTATGATGGGGACCTCCGGGACCCGCTCTGGTTGGCCTCGAGGAAATGGCCAGTCCCCATGCGAGTTGTTCCGGGGGCCTCTCGGATTCCTCTCCCTTTCGATGCGGGGCCTAAGACCTTGTTGTGGATACGGTGCCGGAACCATGAGGATTAATCTCCAGTGCGACATGGATCTTGGGGTATTTCTGGAGTCTCCCCAGGGGAGTCAGTCCTCGTCTCCAGTGGGGGCATGCACGTGCGCTTTCCTCCCGAGCTGTAGCAGCAGTGTCACGCTTCCATAGGCCGTGGATCAAGGGATCTGTGGACTTTCCGCTTGAGGCTTTCCCACGAGCATTTCCCACGAGGCTTTCCCACAGGCTTTCCCACGAGGCTTACCCACAAGTCTTTTCCCACGAGTCGAGGGTCGTGACACCATTCCCAGAGTCCCCCAGGATGTCTCAGTCCATTCCAGGGAAACCTGTTTTCCCTGCACTGCCTCGACTTTCAAGCCAGGGTCGACTTTCACCACGGTGGCACGTGGGACAGCCCTGTGGGAAAGCCTCGTGGGAAAGTCTCATGGGAAAGCCTCGAGGGAAAGCCACAGATCCCTTGAACCAGGCGAAGGAAGAGTGACACTGCTGCTACAGCTCGGGAGTGAAAGCACACGTGCATGCCCCGACTCGAGACGAGGACTGACTCCCGTGGGGAGACTCCAGAAGTACCCCAAGATCCATATCAGCACTGGAGAGGAATCCTCTGGTTCTGGCACCGACTCCAAACAAGGTCTTAGGACCCGTCATCGACGGGAGAGGAATCCTGAGAGGCCACCGTGCAACTCGGCATGGGTACTGGCATTTCCTCAGGCCCAACAGAGCGGTTCCCTGAGGTCCCCGTCATAGGTCGAGAGCACCTGCGGCAACTTGAGAAAATCCAGGTGGTTGTCCCTTCCAGGAGAGATGGGGCCGATTTCCGCTGGGGCGTCTCGAGGCTAATCACACTTATAGCTCTGGAATTTCCAAAGAGTCCTTCACACCCTTGCTGCAACTCAAGAAGTTCCCCCACATACCCGTCTCCACTCGAGAGGAGGCACGAGAGTCCCGCCCACATCCAGAGGAGCCCCGTTTCCGTCTCATAGCTCGAGAGGAGGGATCCTTTCCCAGCGTGATAACGATAAGAATTCTCGGGAGTCACTCTCCACAGGAAAGGCGAGAGGAACTCCCTGTCATGCCACCATTCCCAGAGTCCCCCAGATGTCTCAGTCAATTCCAGGAAATCCTGACTTTCCCTGCACTGCCTCGACTTTCAAGCCGAGGATCAACTCACACCATGGTGGTACGTGGGACAGCCCTGTGGGAAAGCCTCGAGGGATAGCCTCGTGGGAAAGCCTCGTGGGAAAGCCTCCTGGGAAAGCCTCAATGGAAAGCCACAGATCCCTTGATCCACGCGAAGGGAAGTGCCAAACAGCTGCCACAGCTAGGGAGGAAAGCGGCACGTGCATACCCCTCTCGAGACGAGGACTGACTCCCCTGGGGTGACTCCAGAAGTACCCCAAGATCCATGTCAGCACTGGAGAGGAATCCTCAGGTTCCGGAACCGACTTCACACTAGGTCTTAGGCCCCGGCATCGACGGGAGAGGAATCCGAGAGGCCCCCGAGCAACTCGCATGTGGACTGGCCTTTCCTGAGGCCACCAGAGCGGGTCCCTGAGGTCCCCGACGTAAGTCGAGAGCACCTGCCGCAACCTCGAGAAAATCCAGGAGGTTCTACCCTCCAGGCTAGATGAGGCCCATTTCCGCTGAGGCGTCTCGAGACTAATCACACCTAACCTCTGGAACTTCCAACGGGTCCTTCACACCCTTGCTGCAACTCAAGAAGTTCCCCGACATACCCGTCTCCACTCGAGAGGAAGCACGAGAGTCCCGCCCACATCCAGAGGAGCACCGTTTCCGCCTCCTAGCTCGAGAGGAGGGATCCTTTCCCTGCGTGGTCGGGAAAGAATTTCCGGCGTTCCCGTCGCATTTCAATCGGACGCGCAATCCAAGGGAAAGGCGAGAGGAACTCCAGGGTCGTGCCACCATTCCCAGAGTCCCCCAGATGTCTCAGTCCGTTCCAGGGAAACCTGTTTTCCCTGCACTGCCTCGACTTTCAAGCCGAGGATCGACTCACACCCCCGTGGCACGTGGGACAGCCCTGCGGGACAGCCCTGTGGGAAAGCCTCGTGGGAAAGCCTCGAGGGAAAGCCACAGATCCCTTGACCCACGTCGAAGGGAAGCGCGACACTGCTGCTACAGCTCGGAAGGAAACAGCACGTTCATGCCCCCACTGGAGACGAGGACCGACTCCATTGAGGAAACTCCAGAAGTACCCCAATATTCATGTCGGCACTGGAGAGGAATCCTCAGGTTCTCGCACCGACTACCACACAAGGTCTTAGGCCCCGGCATCGACGGGAGAGGAATCCGAGAGGGACCCCGAGCAACTCGAATGGGGACTGGCCTTTCCTGAGGCCACCAGAGCGGTCCCTGAGGTCCCCGTCGTAAGTCGAGAGCACCTGCCGCAACTCGAGAAAATCCAGGAGGTTCTCCCCTCCAGGCGAGATGAGGCCCATTTCCGCTGAGGCGTCTCGAGGCTATTCACACCTAACCTCTGGAACTTCCAAAGGGTCCTTCACACCCTTGCTGCAACTCAAGAAGTTCCCCGACATACCCGTCTCCACTCGAGAGGAAGCACGAGAGTTCTGCCCACATCCAGAGGAGCCCCGTGTCCGCCTCCTATCTCGAGAGGAGGGATCCTTTCCCTGCTTGATCAGGAAAGAATTCCCGGCGTTCCCGTCGCATCTCAAGAGGAGGCGCTCTCCACAGGAAAGGCGAGAGGAACTCCAGTGGTCGTGCCACCATTCCCAGAGTCCCCCAGATATCTCAGTCCATTCCAGGGAATCCTGTTTTCCCTGCACTGCCTCGACTTTCAAGCGAGGATCGACTCACACCAAGGTGGCACATGGGACAGCCCTGTGGGAAAGCCTCGTGGGAAAGCCTCGTGGGAAAGCCTCGAGGGAAAGCCACAGATCCCTTGATCCAAGCCGAAGGGAAGCGTGACACTGCTGCTACAGCTCGAGAGGAAAGCGCACGTGCATGCCCCCACTCGAGACGAGGACTGACCCCCTGGGGAGACTCAGAAGTACCCCAAGATCTATGTCAGCACTGGAGAGGAATTCTCAGGTCCCGGCACCGACGCCACACAAGGTCTTACCCAGCGTGACACTGCTGCTACAGCTCGAGAGGAAAGCACACGTGCAGGCCCCAACTCGAGACGAGGACTGACTCCCCTGGGGAGACTCAGAAGTACTCCAAGTTCCATGTCAGCACTGGAGAGGAATCCTCAGTTTCCCGCACCGACTCCACACAATGTTTTAGGCCCCGACTTCGACGGGAGAGGAATCCCAAGAGGCCCCGGAGCAACTCGAATGGGTACTGGCCTTTCCTGAGGCCACCAGAGCGGGTCCCTGAGGTCCCCGTCGTAAGTCGAGAGCACCTGCCGCAACTCGAGAAAATCCAGGAGTTCTCCCCTCCAGGCGAGATGAGGCCCATTTCAGCTGAGGCGTCTCGAGGCTATTCACACCTAACCTCTGGAACTTCCAAAGGGTCCTTCACACCCTTGCTGCAACTCAAGAAGTTCCCGACATACCCGTCTCCACTCGAGAGGAAGCACGAGAGTCCTGCCCAATCCAGAGGAGCCCTGTTTCTGCCTGCCTAGATCGATGGAGGGATCCTTTCCTGCGTGCTCGGGAAAAAATTCCCGGCGTTTCCCTCGCATCTCAAGAGGAGGCGCTCTCCACAGGAAAGGTGAGAGGAACTCCAGCGTCGTGCCACCATTCCAGAGTCCCCAGATGTCTCAGTCCATTCCAGGGAACCTGTTTCCCTGCACTGCCTCCACTTTCAAGCCGAGGATCGACTCACACCACGGTGGCACGTGGGACAGCCCTGTGGGAAAGCCTCGTGGGAAAGCCTCGAGGGAAAGCCACAAATCCCTTGATCCACGCGAATGGAAGCGCTACACTGCTGCCACAACTCGGGAGGAAAGCGCACGTGCATGCTCCCTCTCGAGATGAGGACTGACTCCCCGGGGGAGACTCCAGATGTACCCCAAGATCCATGCAGCACTGGAGAGGAATCCTCAGGTTCCGGCACCGACTCCACACAAGGTCTTAGGCCCGGCATCGAAGGGAGAGGAATCCGGAGAGGCCCCGAGCAACTCGCATGGGGTCTGGCCTTTCCTGAGGCCACCAGAGCGGGTCCCTGAGGTCCCCGTCGAAAGTCGAGAGCACCTGCCGCAACTCGATAAAATCCAGGAGGTTCTCCCCTCCAGGCGAGATGAGGCCCATTTCCACTGAGGCGTCTCGAGGCTAATCACATCTAACATCTGGAACATCCAAAGGGTCTTTCACACCCTTGCTGTAACTCAAGAAGTTCCCGACATACCCGTCTCCACTCGAGAGGAAGCACGAGAGTTCTGCCCACATCCAGAGGAGCCCCGTTTCCGCTCCTAGCTCGAGAGGAGGGATCCATTCCCTGCGTGGTCGGAAAGAATTCCCGGCGTTCCCGTCGCAACTCAAGAGGAGGCCTCTCCACAGGAAAGGCGAGAGGAACTCCAGGATCGTGACACCATTTCCAGAGTCCCCCAGATGTCTCAGTCCATTCCAGGGAAACCTGTTTTCCCTGCACTGCCTCGACTTTCAAGCCGAGGATCGACTCACACCACGGTGGCACGTGGGACAGCCCTGTGGAAAGCCTCGTGGGAAAGCCTCCTGGGGGGGAAAGCCTCGATGGAAAGCCACAGATCCCTTGATCCACGCGAATGGAAGCGCCACACTGCTGCCACAACTCGGGAGGAAAGCGCACGTGCATGCCCCCCTCGAGATGAGGACTGACTGCCCGGGGAGACTCCAGAAGTACCCAAGATCCATGTTGGCACTGAAGAGGAATCCTCAGGTTCCGGCACCGACTCCACACAAAGGTCTTAGGCCCGGGATCGACGGGAGAGGAATCCCGAGAGGCCCCGGGCAACTCGCATGGGGACTGGCCTTTCCTGAGGCCACCAGCGGGTCCCTGAGGTCCCCGTCAAAGTGAGAGCACCTGCCGCAACTCGAGAAAATCCAGGAGGTTCTCCCCTCCAGGCGAGATGAGGCCCATTTCCGCTGAGGCGTCTCGAGGCTAATCAACCTAACCTCTGGAACTTCCAAAGGGTCCTTCACCCCTTGCTGCAACTCAAGAAGTTCCCCGACATACCCGTCTCCACTCGAGAGGAAGCACGAGAGTTCCCCCACATCCAGAGGAGCCCCGTTTCCGCCTCCTAGCTCGAGAGGAGGGATCCTTTCCCTGCGTGGTCGGGAAAGAATTCCCGCGTTCCCGTCGCATCTCAAGAGGAGGCGCTCTCCACAGGAAAGGCGAGAGGAACTCCAGGGTCGTGCCACCATTCCCAGAGTCCCCAGATGTCTCCGTCCATTCCAGGGAAACCTGTTTTCCCTGCACTGCCTCGACTTTCAAGCGAGGATCGACTCACACCACGGTGGCACGTGGGACCCTGTGGGAAAGCCTAGCGTGGAAAGCCTCGTGGGAAAGCCTCCTGGGAAAGCCAGGGAAAGCCACAGATCCCTTGATCCACGGAAGGGAAGTGCAACAGCTGC
>NW_017198916.1:0-7522 GCF_001704415.2 Capra hircus | reverse complement strand
TCCTTAATTTTGTTCATTTAAAGCCTCATTCACTTTAACGAAAGCCAACTGTGTCACACTAGTCACTTTTTCTTAGAACTGGATTAGGATTGTTTTTTTCAGCAATCAAACAAAAGGCTTTAAATCTACAAAAGTTTTTTTAATGTGGGCATATCCAATTAATATCACCTAATAATTTTTGGAAAATTTAAAGTTAGTAACAATCTCTCAGCAGCTTTAAAAGGACATTATCAGTTTTAAAACTTTTGGCAGACCCAAATTATAAGAAGAAAAGCTTTTTAATGATCTTTTTAAACCCAAATCTGGTTCTATAGCCTTTTTAGATGACAAGTAACCATTTAAATCTTTGCTTGAATACTTCCAGCAACGGGGAGCTCACTATTCACCAAGGTTTTAAACTTTCTCTCACCTCTTACTCTATAGCATTTTTATCCTGCATACCACCTTTTCTAATCCCACAACTCCTTTTCAGTGTAGTATATGTTGGCCAGGAGCTGCGCTAGTCTCTCAGCAATGTGAGAAACGTCTTGTCTATTGTCTAACAGCCATGACATTTTTATATCTTTAAAAAATCTTTTAAAGGCCTAGAAGCTGCAATTTTTTGCACCCAAAAAGCTAGATCTAGATCCTCTGGGGCTTTTTTTGTCTGGTTTTTTCTGTTGGTAATAAGGTAAAAGCAAAAGCTGTGCTATTTTTTAATTTTAATTGCACAGTTTTAGCAGGTGGCGATATCAAAACTTCAATTTTTTTTGTATAATCAGAATTTACTACACAAGACACTACCGAAATTTTTTGAAAAGAAAGCAAGCTATGCCCCAGCACAAGTCTTACAATGTCCTCAGGCAGGGGACTAGCCACTGGAATCTGAGTCAGGAGCTATTATTATTAAGGTGGTGGAACTGAGGTCCAGGCCTGAGCTACCTGGGGTTGTTTGGTACGGCTTGTTATCTCTGTTTAGCAAGACATTTTGGCAAAAAATGTTCTATTTGGCCTCAAGAGAAACATTTTGCATTTGTAAAGTCCTTTTTATTACGAATATTTTTCTTTTTTTTCTTTTTCTTCCCTTTTCTTTTTTTTTTTTTTTTGTTGGGTGAGGCCCCTCCTGAGGGGATTTTATGCAAGGAGCAAGCTCTGTTTTAAAAGCTCTTTTGCTCAAAAATATTGTCACTATCGTTTTCAAACTTAAGCAATGTTCTGGGAGGCTTTGGATATAAAGTGGGGAGTTCTTAAGCCCTGGGGAGGCGCAAGCAGAGGTTGCAGTGGTCGCCTTAAATAAGACAACTTTTTTAAAAGGTTTGGTTTGTGTAGAGGGGGAGGGGGCTCTCCAGGGCGCTCGGCCGCTGCGTCCTATAAGCACCCTCCTTCCTCGGGAGGAAGAGTACAGTCTCTCTCCTTTTGTTTGCCAATGGCAGAAAATATGATCTGCGTAATAGGTGGAGACCCACTACGATCCACTGCTATAGTCTCTCCCATAGGCTATCTAACTAACAGCCTCATGACGGGGTCCAGAACATTTGTAATAATATTTTACAGAGCAAAAGCATTTACAGGCCCATGCAAAGTATAATTAGTTTTTAGCTGTTTTATTACCTTTATCCAAGTATCTAAATCTCTTTTCTGGAAACCAAGGACATTGGTCTCATAACACTAGCCTTTTAATCTTTAATTTGTCTTTTTTGTTTAACAGTTACAAAATTACTTGTATAAAGAGGTGTCATTGTTTTGAGTCATTGTTACCCGTGTCAGAAAATTAAGAGTTATAGAAAAGTCTGCCTTGACAAAAAGGTTTTACCTTAGCCAAGGGGGGTTTTGTTTTAAACCCTAAGATAGCAGGTTTCTTTTCAACCTCTAGAGCACCAGGTTTCTCTTAAACCCTTGAACACTTCCCACTCGTCCTCACCCTGTCTATCCTACAGGGGGGTCCGCGGCACCCTGAGTGGGGTCCTAGCCGTCCCGAACACTCAACACTGGGGAGTACCCGAAAGTACTCCGGGGGGAGTGATTAAGTCACTCCGGGGGGAGCAACAGAGAGTGCTCCGGGGGAGCAACAGAGAGTGCTCCGGGGGGAGCTTTTGCTCCGAGGAACCTACCTTCGAATAGCCTGTTCCGGGCACCACTTGCCGGGGTCCAGCCCCGGTGGATCCAGGGAATTCGAAGGGTGGACGGCGTTGGCGTGGAAAGACTTGTTTGTTTATTAATGTAAGATTAGATTAAGAAACTATAGTGTAGTAAGAAGATTAAGTGGAGGAAGAGGGCTGAATAGCTTGGTTTACGCGGAAGGCCAATAAAATTCCAGACAAGGAATTTGCACCATCTACGTTGGGCCACCGGCGCCGCTTGAATATCTAAGGGTGCCTCGCCTTAAGCTCCCTTTCGTGCGGGTCTTAACAGCCGGGGCAAGTAAGTAGACCTGGCGAGCCTCCGCGCCCCAGATGGAGATTCAGCCTGAAGTTAAAGTAAAGAGCAGAGAGAGGGAAGGGGAGAGAAGAAGAGAGAGAGAGAGACATGGGGGGAGCCAGAGTCCCAAGAAACCAGGCCGAGAGACTAGTTCGAGAAACTGGCCCCCATCCTTTATTGTTCAGAAGGCCTTTTATACTTTTGATAAAACACGGAGATCAATGGGTAACACAAAATTATGTAGCGTTCGCAACCCAGATTCTTTCCGTATATCATTTTGTATACAAAAGGTCTCAGGTGATTTACATTATCTTTTGGCCAAGAGGCTTGTTAACACTTTTTGGCTCTCTTCCTTAATGAATGTTAATTTTGTTTCCCCTGAAGTGTTTTTTTTTTAATCTGCATCTCCTTAAAGCATTAAAGTTACATCTCTATAGAACAAAGGTGCAGTGGGATATAACAAAGAAGGTACTTAACTCAAAGATCTAATGTTGCTAATACCAGGTCTACTACTTGTTTTTCTATATACCAACTATATCTAAAAATAAAGGATATGAAAATTTGGCAGCAAGCATTGACCCAAAAATGAAACCATTAATCAGTCCTATTCTAAAGATTTTGTCCTCGGAAGCTCCTACATTCCTAGGATGTTTTAAGCTTCCTGTGCCTCCTGTGGTCAGGAGGCCTCAAACAATCACATGCGCAGCTGTACGAGTCCTGCAGGCAGGCTAGAAAGCCATCGGAGGGGTTTTTGGATTGAAACACTCTTTCAAATGCAGAAGACTAAAGCCCTGAATTGACTTTTTCCAGAAAATGTCAGAAGAGTGGAAAAGCAGAGCACAAAAGCCGGCAGATTTTTGTTGGGGTACGTGCTTAGGAATTTGCAGAGGGGTCCCTGAAGTCTGAGCACGCCTTACGTATGTCAGCTTCCTTCCTCATGACCTTGTCACGGGCAGGATTCCTCACACTGGCTCCCAGCAGGTGCCGGAACCTGAGGATTCCTCTCCAGTGCTGACATGGATATTGGGGTACTTCTGGAGTCTCCCCAGGGGAGTCAGTCCTCGTCTCGAGTGGGGGGCATGAACGTGCGCTTTCCTCTCTAGCTGTAGCAGCAGAGTCACGATTCCCTTCACGTGGATCAAGGGATCTGTGGCTTTCCCTCGAGGCTTTCCCACGAGGCTTTCCCACGAGGCTTTCCCACAGGGCTGTCCCACGTGCCACCGTGGTGTGAGTCGATCCTCGGCTTGAAAGTCAAGGCAGTGCAGGGAAAACAGGTTTCCCTGGAATGGACGGAGACATCTGGAGGACTCTGGGAATGGTGGCACGACCCTGGAGTTCCTCTCGCCTTTCCTGTGGAGAGCGCCTCCTCTTGAGATGCGAGGGGAACGCCGGGAATTCTTTCCCGACCACGCAGGGAAAGGATCCCTCCTCCCGAGCTAGGAGGCGGAAACGGGGCTCCTCTGGATGTGGGCGGGACTCTCATGCTTCCTCTCGAGTGGAGACGGGTATGTCGGGGAACTTCTTGAGTTGCAGCAAGGGTGTGAAGGACCCTTTGGAAGTTCCAGAGGTTAGGTGTGATTACACTCCAGACGCCTCAGCGGAAATGCGCCTAATCTTGCCTGGAGGGGAGAACCTCCTGGATTTTCTCGAGTTGCGGCAGGTGCTCTCGACTTACAACGGGGACCTCAGGGACCCTCTCTGGTGGACTCAGAAAGGCCAGTTCACATGCGCGTTGCCCAGGGGCCTTTCGGGATTCCTCTCCCGTCGATGCGGGGCCTAAGACCTTGTGTGGAGTCGGTGCCGAAACCTGAGGATTCGTCTCCAGTGCTGACATGGATTTTGGGGTACTTCTGGAGTCTCCGCAGGAGGAGTCAGTCGTCGACTCGAGTGAGGTCATGCACGTGCGCTTTCTTCCCGAGCTGTAGAGCAGTGTCACGCTTTCCTTCGGGTGGATCAAGGGATCTGAGGCTTTCCCACGACGCTTTCCCAAGAGGCTTTCCCAAAGGGCTGTCCCACGTGCCACCGTGGTGTGAGTCGATGCTCGGCTTGAAAGTCGAGGCAGTGCAGGGAAAACAGGTTTCCCTGGAATGGACTGAGACATCTGGGGGGACTCAGGGAAATGGTGGCACGACCCTGGAGTTCCTCTCGCCTTTCCTGTGGAGAGCGCCTCCTCTTGAGATGCGAGGGGACCGCGGGGAATTATTTCCCCACCACGCAGGGAAAGGATGCCTCCTCTCGAGCTAGTAGACTGAAACGGGGCTCCTCTGGATGTGAGCGGAACTCTCGTGCTTGCTCTCAAGTGGAGACGAGTATGTCGGGGAACTTCTTGAGTTGCAGCAAGGGTGTGAATGACCCTTTGGAAGTTCCAGAGGTTAACTGTGATTAGCCTGACACGCCTCAGCGGAAATGTGCCTCATCTCGCCTGTAGGGGAAAAACCTCCTGGATTTTCTCGAGTTGCGGCTGGTGCTCTCGACTTACGACGGGGACCTCAGGGACCCGCTCTGATGGCCTCAGGTAAGGCCAGTCCCCTTCGAGTTGCTCAGGGGACTCTCGGGATTCCACTTCCGTAGATGCCGGGGCCTAAGTCCTTTGTGGAGTCGGTGCCGGAAACCTGAGGATACCTCTCCAGGCCTGACATGGATCTTGGGGTAATTTCCGGAGTCTCCCCAGGGGAGTCAGTGCTCGTCTCGAGGGGAGGCATGCACGTGCACTTTCCTCCCGAGCTGTAGCAGCAGTGTCACGCTTCCCTTCGCGTGGATCAAGGCATCTGTGGCTTTCCTTCGAGGTTTTCCCACGAGGCTTTCCCAGGAGGCTTTCCCACGTGCCACCGTGGTGTGAGTCGATCCTCGGCTTGAAAGTCGAGGTAGTACAGGAAAAAAAGGTTTCCCGGGAATGGACTGAGACATCTGGAGGACTCTGGTAATGGTGGCACGACCCTGGAGTTCCTCTAGCCTTTCCTATGGAGAGTGCCTCCTCTTGAGATGCGACGGGAACGCCGGGTATTCTTTCCGGTCCAAGAGGGAAAGGATCCCTCCTCTCGAGCTAGGAGGCGGAAAACGGGGCTCCTCTGGATGTGAGCGGGACTCTCGTGCTTCTCTCAATTGGAGACGGGTATGTCGCGGAACTTCTTGAGTTGCCAGCAAGGGTGTGAATGACCCTTTGGAAGTTCCAGAGGTTAGGTGAGATTAGCCTCGAGACGCCTCAGCGGAAATGGACCTCATCTCGCCTGAGGGGAGAAACTGCTGGATTTTCTCGAGTTGCGGCAGGTGTTCTCGACTTACGACGGGGACCTCAGGGACCCGCTCTGGTGGCCTCAGGAAAGGCCAGTCCCCATGCGAGTTGCTCGGGGGCTCTTCGGGGATTCTCTCCCGTCGATGCTGGGGCCTAAGTCCTTGTGTGGAGTCAGTGCCGGAACCTGAGGTTTTCTCTCGATGTGCTGACATGGATCTAGGGATACTTCTGGAGTCTCCCCAGGGGAGTCACTCGTCGTCTCGAGTGCGGGCATGCACGTGCGCTTCCCTCCCGATCTTTAGCAGCAGTGTCACGCTTCCCTTCACGGGGATCAAGGGATCTGTGGCTTTCCCTTGAGGCTTTCCCACGAGGCTTTCCCACGAGGCTTTCCCACAGGGCTGTACCTCATGCCGCCTTGGTGTGAGTCGATCCTCGGCTTGAAATTTTAGGCAGTGCAGGGAAAACAGGATTCCCTGGAATGGACTAAGATATCTGGGGGACTCTGGGAATGGTGGCACGACCCTGGAGTTCCTCTCGCTTTCCTGTGGAGAGCGCCTCCTCTTGAGATGCGACGGGAACGCCGGAAATTCTTTCCCGACCATGAGGGAAATGATACCTCCTCTCGAGCTAGGAGGCCGAAAAGGGGCTCCTCTGGATGTGGGCGGGACTCTCGTGCTTCCTCTCGAGTGGAGACGGGTATGTCGGGGAACTTCTTGAGTTGCAGCAAGGGTGTGATGGACCCTTTGGAAGATCCAGAGGTTAAGTGTGATTAGCCTCGAGTCGCCTCTGCGGAAATGGGCCTCATCTCGCCTGGAGGGAGAACCTCCTGGATTTTCTCGAGTTGCGGCAGGTGCTCACGACTTACGACGGGGACCTCAGAGACCCGCTCTGGTGGCCTCAGGAAAGGCCAGTCCCCATGCGAGTTGCTCAGGGCCCTCTCGGGGTTCCTCTCCCGTCGATGCCAGGGCCTAAGACCTTGTGTGGAGTCGGTGCCGAACCTGAGGATTCCTTTGCAGTGCTGACAAGGATCTTGGGGTACTTCTGGAGTCTCCCCAGGGGAGCCAGTCGTCGTCTCGAGTGGGGGCATGCACGTGCGCTTTTCTTTCCGAGCTGAAGCAGCAGTGTGAGGCTTCCCTTCACGTGGATCAAGGGATCTGTGGCTTTCCCTCGAGTCTTTCCCTCGAGCTTTCCACGAGGCTTTCCCACAGGGCTGTCCCACGTGCCACTGTGGTGTGAGTCGATCCTAGGCTTGAAAGTCGAGGCAGTGCAGGGAATACAGGTTTCCCTGGAATGGACTGAGACATCTGGGCGGACTCTGGGAATGGGGGCACGACCCTGGAGTTCCTCTCGCTTTTCCTCTGAGAGCGCCTCCTCTTGAGATGGGACGGGAACGCCGCGAATTCTTTCCCGACCACGCAGGGAAAGGATCAAACCTCTCGAGCTATGAGGGCGGAAACGTGGCTCCTCTGGATGTGGGCGGGACTTTCCTGCTTCCTCTCGAGTGGAGACGGGTATATCGGGGAACTTCTTGAGTTGCAGCAAGGGTGTGAAGGACCCTTTGGAAGTTCCAGAGGTTAGGTGTGATTAGCCTCGAGACGCCTCAGCGAAATGGGCCTCATCTCCCCTGGAGGGGAGAACCTCCTGGATTTTCTCGAGTTGTGGCAGGTGCTCTCGACTTACGACGGGGACCTCAGGGACCCGCTCTGGTGGCCTCAGGAAAGGCCAGTCCCTATGTGAGTTGCTCGGGGGGCCTCTCGGGATTCCTCTCCCGTCGATGCCGGGGCCTAAGATCCTGTGTGGAGTGGGTGCCGAACCTGAGGATTCCTCTCCAGTGCTGACATGGATCTTGGGTACTTCTGGTGTCTCTCCAGGGGAGTCAGTCCTCCTCTCGAT
>NW_017198915.1:0-7523 GCF_001704415.2 Capra hircus | reverse complement strand
TTGTCTGGGCGGCAAGGAACCGCTGAAGGAGCCTGCTGTTGCCTTCGCTTCCCTCTGACAGAGCTTTCACTGCTGGAGCCTTGGCAGTGTGCAACCCACCAGCCTAAGCCCTCCTCAAGGACGCTTGGGACCTAAAGTGCAAAGGCAAGGCAGGGGTAGAGCTGAAGCCAGGAAGGCGCCAGTGGCGTTTCCGAGCCTCACACAGCCTGCTCCTTCCTGGGGAGGAGCCTTAAAGCAAGGCAAGTCTGCGCAAGGCTCGCCTATGGCAGAGCATCTTGGTGCCAGGAACTCTGCCAGATCGGGCCTCTGAACAGAGCTAGAGATCTGCCGTACTGGAGTCGCACTTAGCTTCGTGTAAGCAGGGATTTCAGCTTGACGGGGACTTGCTGCTCCTCTTCCCCCGAGGAGGCTCGCTTCCCTGCTGGCTGTGCACTCGCCTATCAGGCGGGCGCAGGGCTCCTCCAGCAGGTCTTGCCTCAGGGGCTGCTTCCCCTGAGTTGGGGCTGTGGCAGGAACCCAGACACGCGCAGGATCAGGCCCCAACCACCTGCACATGTCTCTGCTGGGGAGGAGAGTGCTAGGGAACCTACGTCTGTCATACACTTTCTGGGCACCCAAGGAATCAGCCTCCGTGTGTGCGGGGCTGAAAACCCAGCCAGGGGCCCTGGGAGCCTGGTGCTCTCGTGCGGCGCTGATTCTAGGCGGCCTAGAAACCGCTGGAGGAGCCCTGCAGTTGCCCTTCCCTTCCCTCTGACAGAGCTCTCACTGCTGAAGCCCTTGGCAGTGTGCAACCCACCACCCCTAAGCCCTCCCCAACGACGCCCTGGCACCTATGTGCAAAGGCAAGGCAGGATTGGAGCTGAGGCAAGGAAGGCACCAGTGGCGTCTCCCAAGGCTCGCTCAGACAGCTCCTTCCTGGGGAGGGAGCCTAAAAGCAAGGCAAGTCTGGCAAGGCGAGCCCCCGGCCGAGCAGCCTCGCGCAGAAACTCTGCCAGATCGGGGCTCTGAGCAGAGCTAGAGCTCTGCCGTACTGGAGGCCCACTTAGCTCCGTGCAAGCAGGGCTTTCCTCTTGACTGGGCTCGGCTGCCTCCTCTTCTCCCGAGGAGGCTCGCTACACTGCTGGCTGTGCTCTCGCCTATCAGGCGGGCGCGCAGGGCTCCTCCAGCAGGTCTTGCCTCAGGGGCTGCTTCCCCTGAGTTGAGGCTGTGGGCGGGAACCCAGACACGCAGGATAAGGCCCCAACCACCTGCACATGTCTCTGCTGGGGAGGAGAGTGCTAGGGAACCTACGTCTCTCACACACTTTCTAGGCACCCACGGAGTCAGCCTCTGGGAGTGTGGGGATGCAAAACCCAGCCAGGGGCCCTTGGAACCTGGTGCTCTCCGTGCGGAGCTTTGTCTGGGCGGCCAAGGAACCGCTGAAGGAGCCCTGCTGTTGCCCTTCGCTTCCCTCTGACAGAGCTTTCACTGCTGGAGCCCTTGGCAGTGTGCAACCCACCAGCCCCTAAGCCCTCCTCAAGGACGCTTGGGACCTAAGTGCAAAGGCAAGGCAGGGGTAGAGCTGAAGCCAGGAAGGCGCCAGTGGCGTTTCCGAGCCTCACACAGCCTGCTCCTTCCTGGGGAGGGAGCCTTAAAGCAAGGCAAGTCTGCGCAAGGCTCGCCTATGGCAGAGCATCTTGGTGCCAGGAACTCTGCCAGATCGGGCCTCTGAACAGAGCTAGAGATCTGCCGTACTGGAGTCGCACTTAGCTTCGTGTAAGCAGGGATTTCAGCTTGACGGGGACTTGCTGCTCCTCTTCCCCCGAGGAGGCTCGCTTCCCTGCTGGCTGTGCACTCGCCTATCAGGCGGGGGCGCAGGGCTCCTCCAGCAGGTCTTGCCTCAGGGGCTGCTTCCCCTGAGTTGGGGCTGTGGGCAGGAACCCAGACACGCAGGATCAGGCCCCAAACACCTGCACATGTCTCTGCTGGGGAGGAGAGTGCTAGGGAACCTACGTCTGTCATACACTTTCTGGGCACCCAAGGAATCAGCCTCCGTGTGTGCGGGGCTGAAAACCCAGCCAGGGGCCCTGGGAGCCTGGTGCTCTCCGTGTGGCGCTGAATCTGGGCGGCCAAGCAACCGCTGGAGGAGCCCTGCAGTTGCCCTTCCCTTCCCTCTGACAGAATTCTCACTGCTGGAGCCCTTGGCAGTGTGCAACCCACCAGCCCCTAAGCTCTCCTTAAGGAGGACTGGGACCTAAGTGCAAAGGCAAGGCAGGATTGGAGCTGAGGCAAGAAAGGCGCCAGTGGCGACTCCCAGGCTCCTGCTGCCTGCTCCTTCCTGGAGAGGCAGCCTAAAAGCAAGGCAAGTCTGGGCAAGGCTAGCCCCCGGCAGAGCAGCCTCGCGCCAGGAACTCTGCCAGATCGGGGCTCTGAGCAGAGCTAGAGCTCTGCCGTACTGGAGGCGCACTTAGCTCCGTGCAAGCAGGGCTTTCAACTTGACGGGGCTGGGCTGCCTCCTCTTCCCCCGAGGAGGCTCGCTTCCCTGCTGGCTGTGCACTCGCCTATCAGGCGGGGGCGCAGGGCTCCTCCAGCAGGTCTTGCCTCAGGGGCTGCTTCCCCTGAGTTGGGGCTGTGGGGCAGGAACCCAGACACGCAGGATCAGGCCCCAAACCACCTGCCACATGTCTCTGCTGGGGAGGAGAGTGCTAGGGAACACTACGTCTGTCATACACTTTCTGGGCACCCAAGGAATCAGCCTCCGTGTGTGGCGGGGCTGAAAAACCCCAAGCCAGGGGGCCCTGGGAGCCTGGTGCTCTCGGTGCGGGCTGATTCTAGGCGGCCCTAGAAACCGCTGGAGGAGCCCTGCAGTTGCCCTTCCCTTCCCTCTGACAGAGCTCTCACTGGCTGAAGCCCTTGGCAGTGTGCAACCCACCACCCCCTAAGCCCTCCCCAACGACGCCTGGCACCTATGTGCAAAGGCAAGGCAGGATTGGAGCTGAGGCAAGGAAGGCACCAGTGGCGTCTCCCAGGCTCGCTCAGACAGCTCCTTCCTGGGGAGGGAGCCTAAAAGCAAGGCAAGTCTGGGCAAGGCGAGCCCCGGCAGAGCAGCCTCGCGCCAGAAACTCTGCCAGATCGGGGCTCTGAGCAGAGCTAGAGCTCTGCCGTACTGGAGGCGCACTTAGCTCCGTGCAAGCAGGGCTTTCCTCTTGACTGGGCTCGGCTGCCTCCTCTTCTCCCGAGGAGGCTCGCTACACTGCTGGCTGTGCTCTCGGCCTATCAGGCGGGCGCGCAGGGCTCCTCCAGCAGGTCTTGCCTCAGGGGCTGCTTCCCCTGAGTTGAGGCTGTGGCGGGAACCCAGACACGCAGGATAAGGCCCCAACCACCTGCACATGTCTCTGCTGGGGAGGAGAGTGCTAGGGAACCTACGTCTCTCACACACTTTCTAGGCACCCACGGAGTCAGCCTCTGGGAGTGTGGGGATGCAAAACCCAGCCAGGGGCCCTTGGAACCTGGTGCTCTCCGTGCGGAGCTTTGTCTGGGCGGCCAAGGAACCGCTGAAGGAGCCCTGCTGTTGCCCTTCGCTTCCCTCTGACAGAGCTTTCACTGCTGGAGCCCTTGGCAGTGTGCAACCCACCAGCCCCTAAGCCCTCCTCAAGGACGCTTGGGACCTAAGTGCAAAGGCAAGGCAGGGGTAGAGCTGAAGCCAGGAAGGCGCCAGTGGCGTTTCCGAGCCTCACACAGCCTGCTCCTTCCTGGGGAGGGAGCCTTAAAGCAAGGCAAGTCTGCGCAAGGCTCGCCTATGGCAGAGCATCTTGGTGCCAGGAACTCTGCCAGATCGGGCCTCTGAACAGAGCTAGAGATCTGCCGTACTGGAGTCGCACTTAGCTTCGTGTAAGCAGGGATTTCAGCTTGACGGGGACTTGCTGCCTCCTCTTCCCCGAGGAGGCTCGCTTCCCTGCTGGCTGTGCACTCGCCTATCAGGCGGGGGCGCAGGGCTCCTCCAGCAGGTCTTGCCTCAGGGGCTGCTTCCCCTGAGTTGGGGCTGTGGGCAGGAACCCAGACACGCAGGATCAGGCCCAAACACCTGCACATGTCTCTGCTGGGAGGAGAGTGCTAGGGAACCTACGTCTGTCATACACTTTCTGGGCACCCAAGGAATCAGCCTCCGTGTGTGCGGGGCTGAAAACCCCAGCCAGGGGACCTGGGAGCCTGGTGCTCTCCGTGTGGCGCTGAATCTGGGCGGCCAAGCAACCGCTGGAGGAGCCCTGCAGTTGCCCTTCCCTTCCCTCTGACAGAATTCTCACTGCTGGAGCCCTTGGCAGTGTGCAACCCACCAGCCCCTAAGCTCTCCTTAAGGAGGACTGGGACCTAAGTGCAAAGGCAAGGCAGGATTGGAGCTGAGGCAAGAAAGGCGCCAGTGGCGACTCCCAGGCTCCTGCTGCCTGCTCCTTCCTGGAGAGGCAGCCTAAAAGCAAGGCAAGTCTGGGCAAGGCTAGCCCCCGGCAGAGCAGCCTCGCGCCAGGAACTCTGCCAGATCGGGGCTCTGAGCAGAGCTAGAGCTCTGCCGTACTGGAGGCGCACTTAGCTCCGTGCAAGCAGGGCTTTCAACTTGACGGGGCTGGGCTGCCTCCTCTTCCCCGAGGAGGCTCGCTTCCCTGCTGGCTGTGCACTCGCCTATCAGGCGGGGGCGCAGGGCTCCTCCAGCAGGTCTTGCCTCAGGGGCTGCTTCCCCTGAGTTGGGGCTGTGGGCAGGAACCCAGACACGCAGGATCAGGCCCCAACACCTGCACATGTCTCTGCTGGGGAGGAGAGTGCTAGGGAACCTACGTCTGTCATACACTTTCTGGGCACCCAAGGAATCAGCCTCCGTGTGTGCGGGGCTGAAAACCCCAGCCAGGGGCCCTGGGAGCCTGGTGCTCTCGGTGCGGCGCTGATTCTAGGCGGCCTAGAAACCGCTGGAGGAGCCCTGCAGTTGCCCTTCCCTTCCCTCTGACAGAGCTCTCACTGCTGAAGCCCTTGGCAGTGTGCAACCCACCACCCCTAAGCCCTCCCCAACGACGCCTGGCACCTATGTGCAAAGGCAAGGCAGGATTGGAGCTGAGGCAAGGAAGGCACCAGTGGCGTCTCCCAGGCTCGCTCAGACAGCTCCTTCCTGGGAGGGAGCCTAAAAGCAAGGCAAGTCTGGGCAAGGCGAGCCCCCGGCCGAGCAGCCTCGCGCCAGAAACTCTGCCAGATCGGGCTCTGAGCAGAGCTAGAGCTCTGCCGTACTGGAGGCCACTTAGCTCCGTGCAAGCAGGGCTTTCCTCTTGACTGGGCTCGGCTGCCTCCTCTTCTCCCGAGGAGGCTCGCTACACTGCTGGCTGTGCTCTCGCCTATCAGGCGGGCGCGCAGGGCTCCTCCAGCAGGTCTTGCCTCAGGGGCTGCTTCCCCTGAGTTGAGGCTGTGGGCGGGAACCCAGACACGCAGGATCAGGCCCCAACCACCTGCACATGTCTCTGCTGGGGAGGAGAGTGCTAGGGAACCTACGTCTCTCACACACTTTCTAGGCACCCACGGAGTCAGCCTCTGGGAGTGTGGGGATGCAAAACCCAGCCAGGGGCCCTTGGAACCTGGTGCTCTCCGTGCGGAGCTTTGTCTGGGCGGCCAAGGAACCGCTGAAGGAGCCCTGCTGTTGCCCTTCGCTTCCCTCTGACAGAGCTTTCACTGCTGGAGCCCTTGGCAGTGTGCAACCCACCAGCCCCTAAGCCCTCCTCAAGGACGCTTGGACCTAAGTGCAAAGGCAAGGCAGGGTAGAGCTGAAGCCAGGAAGGCGCCAGTGGCGTTTCCGAGCCTCACACAGCCTGCTCCTTCCTGGGGAGGAGCCTTAAAGCAAGGCAAGTCTGCGCAAGGCTCGCCTATGGCAGAGCATCTTGGTGCCAGGAACTCTGCCAGATCGGGCCTCTGAACAGAGCTAGAGATCTGCCGTACTGGAGTCGCACTTAGCTTCGTGAAGCAGGGATTTCAGCTTGACGGGGACTTGCTGCCTCCTCTTCCCCGAGGAGGCTCGCTTCCCTGCTGGCTGTGCACTCGCCTATCAGGCGGGGGCGCAGGGCTCCTCCAGCAGGTCTTGCCTCAGGGGCTGCTTCCCTGAGTTGGGGCTGTGGGCAGGAACCCAGACACGCAGGATCAGGCCCCAAACACCTGCACATGTCTCTGCTGGGAGGAGAGTGCTAGGGAACCTACGTCTGTCATACACTTTCTGGGCACCCAAGGAATCAGCCTCCGTGTGTGCGGGGCTGAAAACCCAGCCAGGGGCCCTGGGAGCCTGGTGCTCTCCGTGTGGCGCTGAATCTGGGCGGCCAAGCAACCGCTGGAGGAGCCCTGCAGTTGCCCTTCGCTTCCCTCTGACAGAATTCTCACTGCTGGAGCCCTTGGCAGTGTGCAACCCACCAGCCCTAAGCTCTCCTTAAGGAGGACTGGGACCTAAGTGCAAAGGCAAGGCAGGATTGGAGCTGAGGCAGAAAGGCGCAGTGGCGATCCAGGCTCCTGCTGCCTGCTCCTTCCTGGAGAGGCAGCCTAAAAGCAAGGCAAGTCTGGCAAGGCTAGCCCCCGGCAGAGCAGCTCGCGCCAGGAACTCTGCCAGATCGGGCTCTGAGCAGAGCTAGAGCTCTGCCGTACTGGAGGCGCACTTAGCTCCGTGCAAGCAGGGCTTTCAACTTGACGGGGCTGGCTGCCTCCTCTTCCCCGAGGAGGCTCGCTTCCTGCTGGCTGTGCACTCGCCTATCAGGCGGGGGCGCAGGGCTCCTCCAGCAGGTCTTGCCTCAGGGGCTGCTTCCCCTGAGTTGGGGCTGTGGGCAGGAACCCAGACACGCAGGATCAGGCCCCAACCACCTGCACATGTCTCTGCTGGGGAGGAGAGTGCTAGGGAACCTACGTCTGTCATACACTTTCTGGCACCAAGGAATAGCCTCCGTGTGTGCGGGGCTGAAAACCCCAGGGGCCTGGGAGCCTGGTGCTCTCGGTGCGGCGCTGATTCTAGGCGGCCTAGAAACCGCTGGAGGAGCCCTGCAGTTGCCCTTCCCTTCCCTCTGACAGAGCTCTCACTGCTGAAGCCTTGGCAGTGTGCAACCCACCACCCTAAGCCCTCCCAACCACGCCTGGCACCTATGTGCAAAGGCAAGGCAGGATTGGAGCTGAGGCAAGGAAGGCACCAGTGGCGTCTCCCCAGGCTCGCTCAGACAGCTCCTTCCTGGGAGGGAGCCTAAAAGCAAGGCAAGTCTGGGCAAGGCGAGCCCCCGGCCGAGCAGCCTCGCGCCAGAACTCTGCCAGATCGGGCTCTGAGCAGAGCTAGAGCTCTGCCGTACTGGAGGCCACTTAGCTCCGTGCAAGCAGGGCTTTCCTCTTGACTGGGCTCGGCTGCCTCCTCTTCTCCCGAGGAGGCTCGCTTCACTGCTGGCTGTGCTCTCGCCTATCAGGCGGCGCGCAGGGCTCCTCCAGCAGGTCTTGCCTCAGGGGCTGCTTCCCCTGAGTTGAGGCTGTGGGCGGAACCCAGACACGCAGGATAA
>NW_017198914.1:0-7524 GCF_001704415.2 Capra hircus | reverse complement strand
GTTGAAGCCGAGGATCGAGGATCGACTCACACCACGGTGGCTCGTGGGACAGCTCTGTGGGAAAGCCTCGTGGGAAATCCTCATGGGAAAGCCTCAAGCGACAGCCACAGATCTCATGATCCATGTCTATGAAGCATGAAACTGCTGTTACAGCTCGGGAGGAAAGCACACGTGCATGCCCCCACTCGAGAGGAGGACTGACTCCACTGGGGAGACTCCAGAAGTACCCAAGATCCATGTCGGCACTGGAGAGGAATCCTCAGGTTCCGGCACTGACTCCACACAAGGTCTTGGGCCCCGGCATCGACGGGAGAGGAATCCGAGAGGCCCGCGAGCAACTCGCATGGGGAATGGCCTTTCCTGAGGCCACCAGAGCGGGTCCCTGAGGTCCCCGTCGTAAGTTGAGAGCACCTGCCGCAACTCGAGAAAATCCAGGAGGTTCTCCCCTCCAGGCGAGATGAGGCCCATTTGTGCTGAGGCGTCTCGAGGCTAATCAGACCTAACCTCTGGAACTTCCAAAGGGTCCTTCACAACCTTTCTGCAAACAAGAAGTTGCCCGACATACCCGTCTCCACTCGAGAGGAAGCACGAGAGTCACGCCCACATCCAAAGGAGCCCCGTTTCCGCCTGCTAGCTCGAGGGAGGGATCCTTTCCCTGCGTGGTCGGGAAAGAATTCCCGGCATTCCCGTCGCATCTCAAGACGAGGCGCTCACACAGGAAAGGCTAGAGGAACTTCAGGGTCGTGCCACATTCCCAGGTCCCCCAGATGTCTCAGTCCATTCCAGGGAAACCTGTTTTCCTTGCACTGCCTCGACTTTAAGCCGAGGATCGACTCACACCACGATGGCACGTGGGACATCCATGTGGAAAGCCTCTGGGAAAGCCTCGGGGAAAGCCTCGAGGAAAGCCCCTGATCCCTTGATCCACGCGAAGGAAGCGTGACACTGCTGCAACAGCTCGGGAGGAAAGCGCACGTGCAAGCCCCTACTCGAGACAAGGACTGACTCCCCTGGGGAGACTCCAGAACTTCCCCAAGATCCATGTCAGCACTGGAGAGGAATCCTCAGGTTCCGGCACCGACTCCACACAAGGTCTTAGGTCCCAGCATAGACAGGAGAGGAATCCCGAGAGGCCCACGAGCAACTCGCATGGGGACTGGCCTTTCCTGAGGCCACCAGAGTGGGTCCCTGAGGTTCCTGTCGTAAGTGGAGAGCACCTTCCGCAACTCGAGAAAATTCAGGAGGCTCTCGCCTCCAGGCGAGATGAGGCCGATTTCCGCTGAGGCGTCTCGACGCTAATCACACCTAAATTCTGCAACTTCCAAAGGGTCCTTCACACCCTTGCTGCAACTCAAGAAGTTCCCCGACACACCTGTCTCCACTCGAGAGGAAACACGAGAGTCCCGCTCGCATCCAGAGGAGCCCCTTTCCTGCCTCCTAGCTCTAGAAGAGGGATTCTTTACCTGCGTGATCTGGAAAGATTTCCCGGGCGTTTCCGTCGCATCTCAAGAGGAGGCGCTCTCCACAGGAAAGGCGAGAGGAACTCCAGGGTCGTGCCACCATTCCCAGAGTCCCCCTGTTGTCTCAGTCCATTCCAGTGAAACCTGTTTTCCCTGCACTGCCTCGACTTTGAAGCCGAGGATCGACTCACCACGGTGGCACGAGGGAAAACCCTGTGGGAAAGCCTCGTGGGAAAGCCTCGTGTGAAAGCCTCAAGGAAAGCCACAGATCCCTTGATCCACGCGAAGGGAAGACTGACACTGCTGCTATAGCTCGGAAGGAAAGCGCACGTGCATGCCCCCACTAGAGACGATTACTGACTCCCCTGGGGAGACTCCAGAAGACCTCAAGATCCATGTCAGCACTGGAGAGGAATACTCAGGTTCTGGCACCGACTCCACACAAGGTCTTAGGCCCCGGCATCAACGGGAGAGGAATCCCGAGAGGCCCCCGAGCAACTGCATGGGGACTGGCCTTTCCTGAGGCCACCAGAGCGGGTCCCTGAGGTCCCCGTCGTAAGTCGAGAGGCACCTGCCACAACTCGAGAAAATCCAGGAGGTTCTCCCCTCCAGGCAAGATGAGGCCATTTTCCGCTGAGGCGTCTCCAGGCTAATCACACCTAACCTCTGGAACTTCCACAGGGTCCTTCACACACCTTGCTGCAACTCAAGAAGATCCCCGACATTCTCGTCTCCACTCGAGAGGAAGCACGAGAGTCCCGCACACATCCAGAGGAGCCCCTTTTTTCCCCTCCTAGCTCAAGAGGAGGGATCCTTTCCCTGCGTGGTTGGGAAAGAATTCCCGGCGTTCCCGTCGTATCTCAAGAGCAGGCGCTCTCCACAGGAAAGGCGAGAGGAACTTCAGGGTCCTGCCACCATTCCCAGAGTCCCCCAGATGTATCAGTCCATTCCAGAGAAACGTGTTTTCCCTGCACAGCCTCGACTTTCAAGCCGAGGATCGGACTCACACCACGGTGGCACGTGGGACAGCCCTGTGGGAAAGCCTCGGTGGGAAAGCCTCATGGGAAAGCCTCGAGGGAAAGCCACAGATCCCTAGATCCACGCGAAGGGAAGCGTGATACTGCTGCTACAGCTCGGGAGGAAAGCGAACGTGCATTCCCCCACTAGAGACGATTACTGACTCCCCTGGGGAGACTCCAGAAGTACCCCAAGATCCATGTCAGCACTGGAGAGGAAACCTCAGGTTCCGGCACTGACTCCACACAAGGTCTTAGGACCCAGCATCAAAGGGAGAGGAATCCCGAGAGGCCCGCGAGCAACTCGCATGGGGACTGGCGATTCCTGAGGCCACCAGAGCGGGTCCTGAGGTCCCCATCGTAAGTCGAGAGCACCTGCCGCAACTCGAGAAAATCCAGGAGGTTCTCCCTTCCATGCGAGATGAGGCCCATTTCCGCTGAGGCGTCTTCGAGGCTAATCACATCTAACATCTGGAACTTCCAAAGGGTCCTTCACACCCTTGCTGCAAGTCAAGAAGTTCTCCGACATACCCATCTCCACTCGAGAGGAAGGACGAGGGTCCCGCCCACATCCAGTGGAGCCCCGTTTCCGCCTCGTAGCTCGAGAAGAGGGTCCTTTCCCTTCGTCTTCGGGAAAGAATTCCAGGCCTTCGCGTCGCATATCAAGAGGAGGCCGCTTTCAACAGGAAAGACGAGAGGAACTCCAGGGCCTTGCCAGCATTCTAAGAGTTCCCCCAGATGTCTAAGTCCATTCAGGAAGAACCTGTTTTCCCTGCACTGCCTCGACGTCCACGCCGGAGGATCGACTCACACCACCGTGGCACGTGGGACAGCCCTGTTGGAAAGCCTCGTGGGAAAGCCTCAATGGAAAGCGACAGATCCCTTGATCCACACGTCAGCAAGCGTGACACTGCTGCTACAGCTCGTGAGGAAATGGCAGGGGCATTGCCCCCACACGAGATGAGGAATGACTCCCCTGGCGAGACTCCAGAAGTACCGGAAAGATTCATGTCAGCAATGGAGAGGCATCCTCAGGGTTGGCCCCGACTCCAAAAAGGTCTTAGGCCCCCGGCATCGACGGGAGAGGGAATCCCGAGAGGCTCCAGAGCAACTCGCTTGGGGACTGGCCTTTCCTGAGGCCACCAGAGCGGGTCCCTGAGGTCCCGTCTTAAGTTGAGAGCACCTGCAACAACTCGAGAAAATCCAGGAGGTTCTCCCTCCAGGCGAGATGAGGCCCATTTCCGCTGAGGCGTCTCGAGGATAATCACACCTAATATCTGGAACTTCCAAAGGGTCCTTCACACCCTTGCTGCAACTCAAGAAGTTTCCCCGACATACACGTCTCCACTCGAGACGAAGCACGGGAGTCCCGCCCACATCCAGAGGAGCCCCATGTCCGCCTCCTAGCTCGAGAGGAGGGATCCTTTCCCTGCGTGGTCGGGAAAGAATTCCCGGCGTTCCCGTCGCAATTCAAGAGGAGGCGCTCTCCACAGAAAAAGCGAGAGGAACTCCAGGGTCGTGCCACCATTCCAGAATCCCCCAGATGTCTCATTCCATTCCAGGGAAACCTGTTTTCCCTGCACTGCCTCGACTTTCAAGCCGAGGATCGACTCACACCACGGTGGCACCTGCGACAGCCCTGTGGGAAAGCCTCGTGGAAAAGCCTCGTGGGAAAGCCTTGAGGGAAATCCACAGATCCCTTGATCCACTCGACAGGAAGAATCAAACTGCTGCTACAGCTCGGGAGGAAAGCGCACGTGCATGCCCCCACTCGAGACGAGTACTGACTCCCCTGGGAGACACCAGAAGTACCCAAGATCCATGTCAGCACTGAGAGGAATCCTCAGGTTCCGGCCAGCGACTCCTCACAAGGTCTTAGGCCCCGACATTGACAGGAGAGGAATCCCGAGAGGCCCCGAGCAACTCGCATGGGCAGAGACCTTTCCTGAGGCCACCAGAGCGGGTCCCTGAGGTCCCCCGTCGTAAGTCGAGAGCACCTGCCGCAACTCGAGAAAATCCAGGAGGTTCTCCCCTCCAGGCGAGATGAGGCCCATTTCCGCTGAGGCGTCTCGAGGCTAATCACACCTAAGCTCTGGAACTTTCAAAGGGTCTTCACACCCTTGCTGCAACTCAAGAAGTTCCCCCACATACCGTCTCCACTCCAGAGGAAGCACGAGAGTCCCGCCCACATCCAGAGGAGCACCGTTTCCGCCTCCTAGCTTGAGAGGAGGGATCCTTTCCTGCGTGATCGGGAAAAATTTCCCGGCGTTCCCGTCGCATCCCAAGAGGAGGCGCTCTCCACAGGAAAGGCGAGAGGAATTCCAGGGTCGTGACACCATTGCCAGAGTCCCAAGATGTCTCCGTGTATTCAAGGGAAACCTGTTTTCCCTACACTGCCTCGGCTTTCAAGCCGAGGATCGACTCACACCACGGTAGCACGTGGGACAGCCCTGTGGAAAGCCTCGTGGGAAAGCCTCTTGGAAAGCCTCGTGGGAAAGCCTCGAGTGAAAGCCACAGATCCCTTGATCCACGCGAAGGGAAGCGTGACACTGCTCCTACAGCTCGGCAGGAAAGCCCAAGTGCATGCCCCAATCTGACGAGGACTGACTCCCATGGGGGAGACTCTAGAAGTACCCCTAGATCCATGTCAGCACTGGAGAGGAATCCTCAGATTCCGGCAACGACTCCACACAAGGACTTAGGCCCCGGCATCAACGGGAGAGGAATCCTAAGAGGCCCCGAGCAACTCGCATGGGGACTGGCCTTCCCTGAGGCCACCAGAGCGGGTCCCTGTGGTCCCCGTCCTACGTGGAAAGCACCTGCCGCAAACTCGAGAAAATCCAGGAGGTTTCTCCCCTCCAGGCGAGATGAGGCCCATTTCCGCTGAGGCGTCTCGAGGCTAATCACACCTCAACCTCTGGAACTTCCAAAGGGTACTTCACACCCTTGCTGCAACTCAAGAAGTTCCCCGACATAACCCGTCTTCACTCGAGAGGAAACACGAGAGTCCCGCCCACATCCAGAGGAGCCCCGTTTCCGCCTCATAGCTCGAGAGGATTGATTTCTCTCCCTGTGTCGTCGGGAAAGGATTCCTGGCATTCCCGCGCATCTGAACAGGAGGCGTTCTCCACAGGAAAGGCGAGAGGAAATCCAGGGTCGTGCCACCATTCCCAGAGTTCCCCAGATGTCTCAGTCCATTCCAGGGAAACCTGTTTTCCCTGCACTGCCTCGAATTTCAAGCCGAGGATCGATTCACACCACAGTGGCACGTGGGACAGCCTTGTGGGAAAGCTCGTGGGAAAGCCTCGAGGGAAAGCCACAGATCCCTTGATCCACGCGAAGGGAAGCGCGACACTGCTGCTACAGTTCGAGAGGAAAGCCCATGTGCATGCCCCCAACGAGACGAGGACTGACTCCCCTGGGGAGACTCCCAGAGGTTCCCCAAGATCCATGTCAGCACTGGAGGGGAATCCTCAGGTTGCAGCAACGACTCCACACAAGGTCTTAGGCCCGGCATCGACGGGAGAGGAATCCGAGAGGCCCCCGAGCAACTCACATGGGACTGACCGTTCCTGAGGCCACCAGAGCGGGTCCCTGAGGTCCCCGTCGCAAGTCGAGAGCACCTTCTGCAACCCGAGAAAATCCAGGAGGTTGTCCCTCCAGGCGAGATGAGGCCCATTTCCAATGAGGCGTCTCCAAGCTAATCAAAACTAACCTCTGGAACTTCCAAAGGGTCCGTCACACCCTTGCTGCAACTCAAGAATTTCCCCGACATACTCGTCTCCACTCGAGAGGAAGAACGACAGTCCCGCCCACATCCAGAGGAGCCCCGTTTCTGCCTCCTAGCTCGAGAGGAGGGATCCTTTCCCTGCGTGGTCGGTCAAGTATTCCCGGCGTTCCAGTCGCATCTCAAGAGGAGCCGCTCTCAACAGGAAAGGCGAGAGGAACTCCAGGGTCGTGCCACCATTCCCAGAGTCCCCCAGATGTCTCAGTCCTCTGCATGGAAACCTGTTTTCCCTGCACTGCCTCCACTTTCAAGCCGAGGATCGACTCACACCACGGTGGCACGTGGACAGCCTTGTGGGAAAGCCTCGTGGGAAAGCCTCGAGGCAAAGCCACAGATCCCTTGATCCACGCGAAGGGAAGCGCGACACTGCTGCTACAGCTCGGGAGGAATGCACACGTGCATGCCCCCACTCGGGACGAGGACTGACTCCCCTGGGGATTCTCCAGAATACACCAAGATCCATGTCAGTACTGGAGAGGAATCCTCAAGTTCCGGCACCCACTCCACACAAGATCTTAAGCCCCGGCATCGACGGGAGAAGAATCCCGAGAGGCCCCCAAGCAACTCGCATCGGGACTGGCCTTTCCTGAGGCCACCAGAGCTGGTCCCTGATGTCCCCGTCGTAACACGAGAGCACCTGCCTCAACTCGAGAGTATCGAGGAGGTTCTCCCCTCCAGGCGAGATGAGGCCCATTCCGCTGAGGCGTCTCGAGGCTAATCACACCGAAGCTCTGGAACTTCCAAAGGGTCCTTCACACCCTTGCTGTAACTCAAGAAGTTCCCCGACATACCAGTCTCCACTCGAGAGGAAGCACGAGAGTTCTGCCCACATCCAGAGGAGCCCCGTTTCCGCCTCCTAGCTCGAGAGGGGATCCTTTCCCTGCGTGGTCGGGAAAGAATTCCGGCCTTCCTGTCGCATCTCAAGAGAGGCGCTCTCCACAGGAAAGGCGAGAGGAAACTCCAGGGTCGTGCCACCATTCCAGAGTCCACCAGATGTCTCTGTCCATTCCAGGGAAACCTTTTTTCCCTGCACTGCCTGGACGTTCAAGCCGAGGATCGACTCACACCACCGGTGGCTCGTGGGACAGCTCTGTGGGAAAGCCTCGTGGGAAATCCTCATGGGAAAACCTCAAGCGACAGCCACAGATCATGATCCATGTCTATGGAAGCCATGAAACTGCTGTTACAGCTCGGGAGGAAAGCACACGTGCATGCCCCCACTCGAGAGGAGGACTGACTCCACTGGGGAGACTCCAGAAGT